>NC_086324.1:101143381-101148381 GCF_036172605.1 Pelobates fuscus | reverse complement strand
CATTGGGCCCATCTCGTTAGACCTATGGTGGAAGACATTGATCCCAGGAGACTCATAGCTTTCTCCGCTGAGGAAACACTGTATGCCGACATGTCTTTGCTTTTTCTCATAATTTTCATACCTCTTTCCGGGGACAGTTGAATCAAACCTATTGCCGTGTTGAATGAAGCTCCTAGGTATATCATACTCTGAGATGGGGTCAGACTGCTTTTGGAGAAGTTGATCTTCCAACCGTGCTGCTGAAGAAACTGTAAACAAAAAAGGCCGTGTTCGTTTAGAATATCTCTGTTTTCTGCAAGAATCAATATATCGTCCAGGTAATGATATATCGCTATTCCCCTTTTTCTGAGTTCTGCGATTAGAACCACCAGAACCTTTGTGAAAGTACGTGGAGCCGTGCTTAGCCCGAAAGGGAGAGCACGGAATTGAAAGTGACCTCCTTCCACTGCGAACCTGAGGAATTTTTGATGCTGGAGTGCGATGGGAATATGGAAGTACGCATCTGCCAGGTCTATCGACATGAGCCACTGACCTGGGAAAACAGCTTTCACAATGGACTGAAGAGATTCCATTTTGAACCTCCTTATGTCCAAGAACTTGTTTAACCTGCTTAAGTCGAGAATTGGCCTCCAACCTCCTGTGGATTTTTTGGTGAGAAAGATATGGGAGTAAAACCCCTGCGCCTGCTGATCCCGTGGGACTCGAACAATAATTCCATCCTCCTGAAGGGACGATATAAATTTCTTTAGAGTGGTTCTTTTTTCTATATTTCCTGGCCAATTTGTCCTTTGGAAAGAGTGAGGTGGTGGTAATCTGGCAAACTCCAGAAGATAGCCTCTTTGTATTATATCCAGTACCCATCTGTCTTGAACTGAATGTATCCATCTCTCTTGGAATAGTAGTAGACGGGCACCTACTCCCCCAGATTGGCCCATGTCTTTGTCATAAAGGCTTCTTGTGGAAAGAAGAACCCCTGGATCTACCTCCTCTGCTGGAAGAATGACCTCCTCTCCAAGGAATAGATCTACCATATTCCCTACCAGGTTTATATGATCTGGTATCTCGAAAGGAGGGGTATTCTGAGTACCTTCTGGCTCGAAAGGATCCACGGGTCTTCCGGTCTTGTGGGAGAAAAGCACGTTTCCCTTCTGCAGCTCTTTTGATACAATCGTCTAGATTTTTGCCAAACAGCATTTCTCCAAAAAAGGGAAGGGCACATAGGCTAGACTTCGATGATGAGTCTGCGGACCAAGATCTAAGCCACAAAGCCCTTCTGGCTGAGACTGAGAGAGCCATGTTTCTTGCTAATGCCTTCACCATATCAACCGAGGATTCCGAGGTAAAGTCGACGGCCAGCTTAATATCATTCAGCTTTTCCAACAGAGAAGATCTGCTTCTCCCATCTCTGATATCTTCTTCTAAATTTTCAATCCATATTTTCAAAGCCCTGGATACTGACGTAAGGGCTACGGCAGGGTGAAAGCCAGTACCCGCTGCTACATATGCTTTTGACAGGTGCAAGTCCATCTTTTTATCCATAGGGTGCCTAAATGAGCCCGCATCATCGACTGGTAATGTGGTATGTTTTGCCAGCCTAACCACCGCAGCATCCACTTTAGGGGCGTTATCCCAATTGCATGAGTCAGACTTGTCGAAAGGGTAGAGACGAGAGATTCTGCCTTGTGCTGAAAGCTTTTTATCAGTATTGGACCATTCGTCCTTAATCAATTCTTTAATGGTGTCATGCACCGGAAAGGTTGCTCTCTTTTTTCTCAAGTCTGAGAAATAACGATTGGAAGTCGACTGCTCCGAGGTTGTCACTTTCAAACTCAGGGATTTGCGGACTCTGTAGATGAGATGGTCTACTTGTGCTGGCTCAAGAAAATCAGTGGGAGCTTGAGTTTCTTCTTCCTCTGAAGATAAGAAACTACCCTGATATGACTCCATATCTATGGATTCGTCTGATGAGAGGTTTTGCTGGTAGTCAGAAGGGTCATGTAACCGGGGTCTCTTGGTTCTCGTACCCGCTTCTTTAATGCCCTGAGCCACTGCTTGTTTAATGAATTGCTTAATTTCAGATGAAGGATTAGATGTTCCGGCTGCTTCCGATAAACATTCTCCGCATAATCGTTTGCCTTCCAACGGCTTGTTATTACAGGCTTCGCATTGGTTCCTTTTTGGAGACTTTCCCTTGGATGGTCTCATCATTTTCTTTCCCGTAGAACTATCATGACAGGGAAAATACCACATATTAGCTCTCTTTTAGTTTTAGTTGTTACACTTACAACATAGGAATAAAACAGACATGGCTTACCTAAAACTCTTAGAGTGTGACCTATTTTTATATCCAGAAGAGTCAGAATCCGAAGATATTGATTTTCTTTTCTCTTTCTCCATATTGAAATTATCTGGCAAAAGGATTGATCATTAATGCGGAAAAGGAATATATAAAAAAAAAAAAAAAAAAAAAATGAGTATACACCTTTAAGATGTAAAACCTACCTTAAGAGAAACCGGAATTCGTTAGAACTAATCAAACTTGCAATACCGCACAGGAGAAACCTTACTAGACCCAACAAAATCAATCAGGCAAATACCGCAATCGAATTTGGCGCTTAAATAGGCTTATGACATCACTCGTGATGTCACAACCTATTCGCGCATGCTCCGAACGGGGAGACCCGTAAAGTAACATGTGCGCATGCGCGGCAACAACCCGGAAGCCGGGCTCGCCGTAATGGAATGCACCGGGCGCATGCGCGAATTCGGCGTGCACGTAACTAGGTCAGTGGACACGCGCGAGCCGAACGCACATGCGCAAAAGAAACTACAGGACGCCGCAACACGGACGAAATCCCCAAAAAGTAAAAACAATCATTCCAAGGCAGGAGGGGAAACCCACATATACAAGTATACAAAATATATTGAAATAAAAAGTATTTGTCTGTATACATACATGTGGGCTGTCAATATGGAGAAAGATAAGGATCCTTCAGGACGAAGTCTTCTTGCCACTTCCTGCTACCTCTTGGTCACTGCAGGGAATAAGAATAACTGGCATAATTTTCTCTTGCTACCCCTAGGGTCACAGCAAGTCTACCCCCGGTCACTAAGGGGGTGTCTTCAGGGGGACACCTTTGCACAGGGCCGGATACTGAAGCTTCCCAAGGAAGAGAGGCTGAACTCCCTTGGGGATAGAAGGTAAAGACCCTCAGGTAAGCCAAAAAGAAAAACTGATTATAGTCCTGAATAGACTAGGTTGGTCCTATAGGGATAGGACAGGAACAAAAAGACTGAGGGAGGAGGAGGTAGGAGGGGATATTTATACCTTTAATTTTAATTAGTTCCTGTCTAAATTAGGGATAGGGGAGGAGCTACCCATTGTTGTGCTGCCATGGCCTATGACCAGGAAATATATATATACATACATAATATATATATATATATATACATACATACATAATATATATATATATATACATACATACATAATATATATATATATACATACATACATACATAATATATATATATATACATACATACATACATAATATATATATACATACATACATACATACATAATATATATATATATACATACATACATAATATATATATATATACATACATACATAATATATATATATATACATACATACATAATATATATATATATACATACATACATAATATATATATATACATACATACATAATATATATATATATACATACATACATAATATATATATATATACATACATACATAATATATATATATACATACATACATAATATATATATATATACATACATACATAATATATATATATATACATACATACATAATATATATATATATACATACATAATATATATATATATACATACATAATATATATATATATATACATACATAATATATATATATATATATACATACATAATATATATATATATATACATACATAATATATATATACACATACATAATATATATATATATACATACATACATAATATATATATATATACATACATAATATATATATATATACATACATAATATATATATATATACATACATAATATATATATATATACATACATAATATATATATATATACATACATAATATATATATATATATACATACATAATATATACATACATAATATATATATATACATACATAATATATATATATATATACATACATAATATATATATATATATACATACCGTATATACTCGAGTATAAGCCGACCCGAATATAAGCCGAGGCCCCTAATTTTATCCCAAAAAACTGGGAAAACTTATTGACTCGAGTATAAGACTAGGGTGGGAAATGCAGCAGCTACTGGTAAATTTCTAAATAAAATTAGATCCTAAAAAAATATATATTAATTGAATATTTATTTACAGTGTGTGTATAATGAATGCAGTGTGTGCGTATGTGTGTGTGTATGAGTGCAGCGTGTGTGTGCATGAATGCAGTGTGTGTGTGCATGAATGCAGTGTGTGTGTGCATGAATGCAGTGTGTGTGTGCATGAATGCAGTGTGTGAATGCAGTGTGTGCAGGGCCGGTGCAAGGATATTTGCCGCCGTAGGCAAAACATTTTTTGCCGCCCCCTCCCCCCCCCATATGTCCTGACTTCCCCTCCTCCTCCCTCAGTGGTCCTTACCTCCCCACCCCCGTGTTCCTTCACTCCCCCCCCCCAGTGGTCCTGACTCACCCCTCCCCTAGTGGTCCTTACCCTCCCCTCCCCTAGTGGTCCTTACTTCCCCCTCCCCTCCCATAGTGGTCCTTATCCCACCCCCTCCCTCTCATAGTGGTCCTTATCCCACCCCCTCCCTCTCATAGTGGTCCTTATCCCCCTTCTCCCTCCCATAGTGTTCCTTATCCCCCCCCATCCCTCCCATAGTGGTCCATATACCCACCCCCTCCCTCCCATAGTGGTCCTTATCCCACCCCCTCCCATAGTGGTCCTTATACC
>NC_086324.1:99358381-99603381 GCF_036172605.1 Pelobates fuscus | reverse complement strand
GGGACGTGTCATGGTCTCTATTGAGGTTGTATAACTCACTGTAATAGTTTGCAAATTCCTCTGCTATTTTCTGGGGCTTCCGTATTTTAGTGTTGTCTTTTGCATGTAAGAAGGCTAACTTGGAAGTCATCATGCGTTCCTTAAGATACTAGAATTTTTCTGTCCCGGTTTCCCTAAGTAAAAAAATTGTGTTTAGCTTTAGTGAGGAAATATGTAGGTCTGGCCATGTCTATCTCTTGTAGGCGTGTTTGCAACTGAAAAATCCATTTTGTAGTGAGTTGTTTTAAAATATTTGTGTATTCCTTTTTTCTTTTTCCTCTTTTTGTAACTAGCTTGTTTGATGAATAGTCCCGAAATTACCGACTTATGTGCTTGCCATCACATTTCAATGCCTATGTCTGTGGTGTTATTGAGGGTGAAGTAATCGTCTATTTCAGGGCTGTCCAACCTGCGGCCCCCCAGATGTTGCTGAACTAATACTCCCATGATTCTTTCAATCAAACAGAAAGCCAGGGAATCATGGGAGTTGTAGTTCAGCAACATCTGGGGGGCCGCAGGTTGGACAGCCTTGGTCTATTTCTTGTCTCATTTTTGCTACCAAGGAGGGGTTAATGAGCAGTAATTCATTGAGACACCAAGATCCCCTACCCACCCCATGGAATCTTTCCGTCCGTGATCGTATAATGGGCGTGTGGTTAGACCATGAAACTATTCCTATCTGTGTTGCACAAATTTTGTTCAATAATGCAGTAGGTACTAAGAATTAATTGGTCAATTCTCAAGTGTTGTGTATAGTCTCTCTCTGTTGGGTGCAATACACGCCAAATATCTGAGAAACCATGTGGGGTAAGTGTATTCCAAAGGATTGTTGTGGGGTTTATTCTCTGCTTTATCGTAGACTTTAATACCTTATGAGGAAGTGGAATCTATATTCTTAGTCTAGAAGAAAGTTGGTGTCTCCACTTATTTTTGATTTCCACATAGTTTTTTTTTTTTTTAATTCTTTATTTTATTCGTGCATGGAATGACATTTAGGTCTGTTACGGCACAACAGCGGTATGAGACCGATTTTCAACAGTTGATATTATGGCATTGGAAATACTGTGCACAATTATTTGTTATTTAGGCAAAATACATGGTAAAATGAAATGCAGTTATGCTTAAAATTGCATAGAGAGTAACAAGGCAACATTATGTAGTCCAACAGTGAACATCAAAGAATAGTGATGTAACCTTCTAAGGGTAGTGCTAATTGGTTAGTATACATAACACAGCTGTGGTGGTGACAGATGTATGCACTGTGTGTTTATGGTGGGTCATTGGAGGTTAGGTTACTTCAGTGCAGGTGAAGTGGGGGTTCCCTCCTGGGCAGGTGTGTTGTGAGTTGCGTCTATGTGATTTGTTGTGTCATCAGTGTGTCTGCATTGCTTGGGGGGTGCGTGGGGTACCCGCTTGTTGTCGGGTTGAGAAGTCCCTAGGGGGCCCTTCGTGGTCGTGTGCATGGTGGGGCAGTGTTCCCGCGGGGGGAGATGGGTGGGGGTTAGATATCTGCTCCTGGTTGCTGCGCAGGTAGGCTAGTGCGGAGTGCCCGTGCAGCGTTGGAAATATGAGGGGTTAATTCGGCACCTATAGTGGGACCTGATGCTAACGTGTGGTGTGTGGTTGTCGATGGGTAAGGGAGTACGGCCATCCGCAAAGTGGGGCGTTAGCCCGCCATTGAGCTGCTGTCCTGAGTGGGGTCAATATGAGGGCAATGTCCCGGCAAAATAATTTATAGTCTCAATATTTTCAGGTGGTGGCTGTGTCTTTGGGTGCTCCGGCATGTCTTCTGGGGATGAATTCCGCAGCGCTGGCCGTGCTCCAATTCGGTGGATTTGCGTGTCGGTAGTGCCAGAGAGTCTGCTGGGAGGTTCAGCTGTCTCAGTGTCGCCGGCGCCTCCTGCATGCAGCGCACTGTGAGTGCGGTGTCGCCCTTGGTGACCAGTAGGGTATCCGCTGGGCCCCAGCGGTACTTGATGCATTGTGTTCGCAGGAGGGATGTCAGTTGTTGCAGGGACCTCCTCTAGGCCAATGTTGCACCTGAGAGATCAGAGTAAAAAGTGAGACATATCCTCAAAGAGGTAAGATGGTTGATCTCTGGTAGCTGCCAGTACCGCGGTCCTGTCCATGTAGGTCTGGAACTGTAGGATAACATCTCTCGTAGCTGTGGCTGGTGCCCTAGTGGGCTTTGGAACACAAAATATTCCATCTATTGTCACCGCTTTGGCTGCTCTTGGAGTCAGTAGAGCTGTAAGGAGTCACCTAGTAACATGGGGTAGTTCGGCATCATGTATGTCGTCGCTGATGCCCCTGATCTTAAGATGCTTTAGGCGGCGTTTGAATTTGGTTGATTTGGGCGTTCATGGATTTTTCCACGGTTCCAATGCGTCCTGTTAAGCCCTGCAATGTGTCTTTGATCGAGGCATCATCCACCAAAATCTTTTGATGGTGTTCCGCCATTAGATCTCTGATTGCCTCCATGCTCACTGGCGTGGGGGTCTTGGCTGGTGGTGGGGGTTGCGTTTGAGCCGGTGATGGCTGAGGCCGGCCCGGGGAGAGTTCAGCTTCATCTGACGTCTCCTCATAGAAGTCGGCACACCCGCCGTGCAGAGACGCCATATTGGAGCCTGAGGCGCCGCGGGCCGTCCGCCATAGCTCGCCGATATCCATGCCCTTCGTGGGCTTTTCAGGTTTGAGCTTTTTGGTTTTTCGTCCCATTGGGCTCACTTAGATGCTGGGGTCACCCTGGGGCGGATTCGGCCCGTTTAAGGGTGTTGAAAGAGGGTTTTTCCCGTGTCGCGGCCTGGAGCTCCGCGAGTGTGCGACCGTTCTCTTCAGTCGTTGGGCACCGCCCCTCGATTTCCACATATTTATGTGCATTTGTTAAGGCAAGTATTTTTTCTAAGAAAATCTGCTGGTCAGTATGTGGACCATATAGGTTTGCCAGTGTGTACTGCACATTGTTTATAACTCATTGGAGTATAAGGTATCTCCCTTCCTTGTCACTTTTTTTTTTTTTTTTTTTATTAATTCAAACGAGACATCCTTACTTATGAAAATGGCTAAATTCGATTTGTATGCTTTATTATATCTCAAAGGAAAATGTTTTTTGATGAGAATTTAGGTTGCTGATCTCGTTGGAAATGGGTCTTTTGGTAAAAAAACTATATGGCATTGGCCTTTTGGCATCATGTAGGGCTAACCTATGTTTGGCGAGTTGAGGGAGAAAAAATTAAGAGCCATTGTAGTAATTATGGATGCTATTGTGTAAAGAGCATTTTTTTAAAGGTACACATATAATCGCTAGCCCCTGTTCGTGGGAGAGCTTTCCTAATATGCCCGATGTATCTGTTATAAGGGAATCTGTGGGAGCGCTCACGGGTGGATAGACCGCTCGTGAGTAGTCATATTTGTTTTATGGTAGGAGCCATTATAGTAGGAGAATGTGTTGAGATGCTCGGGTAGGTGACATATGGGTACAATGAGTTGTATTGTGAATTGTTGATGGGGTACTTGGTATGGAAAGCAATTAGGCAAGTTACACAAAACATGAAATAAACTATACACAAAGATGTTGTCTAAGACGTGAGACCTGAACATAAGAACAGTAAGCAGGCAGTAATTAGTCTACCGGCGGGAGGGTCCATGCTCTATATTTAACATTTGATCCCTTTTAGGTTAATTCCCCAAGTGAAATATCTCATGTCCGCTTACTCAGAGGCTGGTATTAGGGGAGTAGGCGACTCTGTGAGCTTTAGACTTAAACACTGATATTACTATTGCGAACATGTGTAGTGTATTAACTTAAAGAAACACGGTAACTTTAAGAAATAAAGAGATCAATAGTAGAGAATACAACAGAGAGTAATAAGTGAGAGTTCATTACACTATCATGTGTGGCCCTAGGGCTATGTGGAGTTGTGCTTCTCAGATCACTTAGCTGTTGCAGTGGTTTTACAATCATAGGCCAATCATGCTGGGGATCTTGCAGACTGGGGGTTCTTATTTGTGAAGTCTGTTGTTTAGATTGGTAGCTTCCATTCTGACGAGTTTTTTTTTTTTTTTTTCCTTCTGCTGCGGAGGTAAAATGGCATTCCAGGACGTTGCATTTCATTATGAGATGTGCAGGGAAGCCCCATTTGTATAGGACTTCCGCATTCCGGAGTGCTCTGGTGACATGGACAAAACTCTTGCGTGTCGCCAATGTGGCTGAGGAAAGATCAGTATAGAGCTGAATGCCTTGAATTTTCTGGCTGGTTTATTGATGTTCTAGAGGCCGTCATCAATTTTCTCCTACAAAGTAAAGTGGTGGATTCTAGTTATGTCCCTAGGGACTGAGACAGGCAGGTGTTTGGTATGTGGTAATCTATGAATGCGGTCTAAATGCGGTGCATGCCCCTTAAGATCTGGGTTCCTGATTTGAAACCGTTTTAGCTTGTCTTCCATGTCTTCATAGGCGTCTGCAAGTGTGTTATGTGCTAAGATTTCTTCGGCCTTGCTCCGTGCTTTCCTCCAGTATTTGTATATCCGAGCGTATGTCACTCGCCAACTTGGTGAAATCTGCATGTAGTGATGCTTGGAGGCCATATAACCTCTTTTGGATTTATGAGTCCGTGGCCTGGACGAGGGCTTTCGTTGATACTGATGTACCGTCGCTCCTGTCAGAGCTTGATGCTGGAGAGACAGTCCGCTCGGTGCCATCTTGTGTCCGTCTTGTTGGCGAGGACAAGGCCGTGATCTGTAGAGATGCAGGTTTTGATATACATTTTTTTGTGGATCGTTGTGCCATGTTTGCAGGCAATCCTTGTCTGTCTTTCCCGGTGTGATTCACTGGGATCCACTCAGTTAATTGCTGTATGAGGAGGATTTGTTTGTGTGTTGTAGGGGCTTTCGGTTCTTTCAACTGCACGAACAGGAGCCCTCATTTGCCTCCTTTCGCATACGCTTACAGATATGCTTAAAGGACCACTCTAGTGCCAGGAAAGCATACTCGTTTTCCTGGCACTAGAGTGCCCTGAGGGTGCCCCCACCCTCAGGGACCCCCTCCCGCCCGGCTCTGGAAAGGGGAAAGGGGTAAAAACTTACCTTTTTCCAGCGCTGGGCGGAGAGATCTCCTTCTGCTCTCCTCCGATCCTCCTCTTCTCCTCCCCGTCGGCTGAATGCGCACGCGCGGCAAGAGCTGCGCGCGCATTCAGCCGGTCACATAGGAAAGCATTCATAATGCTTTCCTATGGACGCTGGCGTGCTCTCACTGTGAAAATCACAGTGAGAAGCACGCAAGCGCCTCTAGTGGCTGTCAATGAGACAGCCACTAGAGGACATAGGGGGAAGGCTTAACCCATTCATAAACATAGCAGTTTCTCTGAAACTGCTATGTTTATGAAAAAATGGGTTAACCCTAGAAGGACCTGGCACCCAGACCACCTCATTAAGCTGAAGTGGTCCGGGTGCCTAGAGTGGTCCTTTAATTGTTCAACCGTTCGTATGATTTCATACGAATCGTCTAGTGAATTGTATTGGAAACGTGCGAATGTCCATTTAACGAGTAGACTGTTCGCATGATTACTCCTGATTGCCTTGTTATAACTGTTTCCACTGTTACACGAATAGAGACGAATTGTATGTATATCTGTAAGTTTTGAGTTCTGGTGCCCCTTACAGGTTATGGATGATATATATATATTTTTTTTACGTGGTTATTTCTATTTGATATGTAGGGTTGTTATTTCTGGTATATCAAACTTGCTATTTGGTTGGCATCTTATGTCCTTTTGATGTTCTACCCGCAGGTACGTTTCAGAACAGTTAGTCAGAGGAATTGTTCCTTTTTTGGCAACTCAACTAGGTTGTCATTTTAGGTTAGTAAATTGGTTTTAAATATTGGCTTATCTAGATCATCCCTCCTGGTTTTACTATAATATCTCAAATTTCTTTAGGTGACAATATCAGACCAGATTGTTTCATTCACAAGGTATTCTTCCATTCATGGCAGCATTTGCCAAATTCTCTCCTTGCATTTACGATTTGGGTAGGTTACTCTATATTACTCAGGTCCACGATCTGGCCCACATTTATTTCTATATCCTTGGATACATTATTATGTTTTCATCTTTAGGTTGACGTACATACGTACTCCCACCCTCCTTACCCCATTTCTACTGAGAATCATCATTTCTGATTCTAACTATCTCGGGTACGACAATTACAATTTCCTATATCATAGTCCTTTTTAGCAGAGAGTACTGGCTATCAGGGATTCAGGTTGTCCAAACCGTTTTTCTGGCCACTATGCCATAGGCTAGTGATCCTGCAAGGCCAACACCCATTCTCATACTATGAGGTATACGCCCATCGGTCCAACTCATAGTTATTCGCCTCGCATGGTTGCATAGAGAGGGCCTCACATGTCACTCCCATACTATCTTCTGCTTTAATTGTCACAGAGAGACCAACACCCCGCCACAATGTTTGGTGGCCTCATTTCCCCTCGGGCCAACGAATGATTAGAGCCTCTCTAGCTTGGCGGCTAGCAGGGCCTCACCTGTCACTCTGTGGTAGTGTAATTTTTTCACAACTTTGGCCTTAGCTAGCCAGCCAGTACCAGACTTCATTGTCTCACTTATGGTAAAGGCCACGGAGCACATGCAACTAGTCTAAGAATGTAGACTATTTCACGTCTCACAGCCGAGCTCCGTAGAAGATGTATTCCATTTCCAGCTACTGCCAGGAAAGCTGAACTATTCAGACTTCTCAATACCAACACTGACAACTCGGATGCAGGGGAAGGGTCTAGTGCAGTGATGGCAAACCTATGGCACGCGTGCCACAGGTGGCACGCCGGGCCCTCTCTGTTGGCACCCCTACCCCCACACAGCACGGCACCCTTACCACCCACACAAAGCACCCTTACCACCCACACAAAGCACCCTTACCACCCACACAAAGCACCCTTACCACCCACACAAAGCACCCTTACCACCCACACAAAGCACCCTTACCACCCACACAAAGCACCCTTACCACCCACACAAGGCACCCTTACCACCCACACAAGGCACCCTTACCACCCACACACGGCACCCTTACCACCCACACACGGCACCCTTACCACCCACACACGGCACCCCTACCCCCCCCACACGGCACCCCTACCCCCCCCCCACACGGCACCCCTACCCCCCCCCCACACGGCACCCCTACCCCCCCCCCACACGGCACCCCTACCCCCCCCCACGACTGCACCCCTACCCCCCCCACGACGGCACCCCCCCCACGGCACCCCTCTACCCCCCCCATGGCACACCTTCCCCCCCCCCACGGCACCCCTACCCCCCCCCCCACACGGCACCCCTACCCCCCCCCCCCACGGCACCCCTACCCCCCCCCCACGGCACCCCTACCCCCCCCCCCACGGCACCCCTACCCCCCCCCCACGGCACCCCTACCCCCCCCCCCACGGCACCCCTACCCCCCCCCCCACGGCACCCCTACCCCCCCCCACGGCACCCCTACCCCCCCCCCCACACGGCACCCCTACCCCCCACGGCACATCTACCCCCCTCCCCCAACGGCACCCCTACCCCCCCCACGGCACTCCTACCCCCCACACGGCACCGCTACACCCCCCCCCCCCCCCCACACGGCACCCTCACGGCACCCCTACCCCCCCAACGGCACCCCTACCCCCCCTCCGCACGGCACCCCCCCGCACGGCACCCCGGACACCCCCGCACGGCACCCCGGACACCCCCGCACGGCACCCCGGACACCCCCGCACGGCACCCCGGACACCCCCGCACGGCACCCCGGACACCCCCGCACGGCACCCCGGACACCCCCGCACGGCACCCCGGACACCCCCGCACGGCACCCCGGACACCCCCGCACGGCACCCCGGACACCCCCGCACGGCACCCCGGACACCCCCGCACGGCACCCCGGACACCCCCGGCGTGCGTGTGTGTGCGCTCAGCACCCTGTGTGCGTGTGTGTGTGTGTGTGCGCTCAGCACCCTGTGTGCGTGTGTGTGTGTGCGCTCAGCACCCTGTGTGCGTGTGTGTGTGTGTGCGCTCAGCACCCTGTGTGCGTGTGTGTGTGTGCGCTCAGCACCCTGTGTGCGTGTGTGTGTGTGCGCTCAGCACCCTGCGTGCGTGTGTGTGCGCTCAGCACCCTGCGTGCGTGTGTGTGTGCGCTCAGCACCCTGCGTGCGTGTGTGTGCGCTCAGCACCCTGCATGCGTGTGTGTGCGCTCAGCACCCTGCGTGCGTGTGTGTGCGCTCAGCACCCTGCGTGTGTGTGCGCGCTCAGCACCCTGTGTGCGTGTGTGCGTGTGTGCGCGCTCAGCACCCTGTGTGCGTGTGTGCGCTCAGCACCCTGTGTGCGTGTGTGCGCTCAGCACCCTGTGTGCGTGTGTGCGCTCAGCACCCTGTGTGCGTGTGTGCGCTCAGCACCCTGTGTGCGTGTGTGCGCTCAGCACCCTGTGTGCGTGTGTGTGTGCGCTCAGCACCCTGTGTGCGTGTGTGTGTGCGCTCAGCACCCTGTGTGCGTGTGTGTGTGCGCTCAGCACCCTGTGTGCGTGTGTGTGTGCGCGCTCAGCACCCTGTGTGTGTGTGTGCGTGTGTGTGCGCTCAGCACCCTGTGTGCGTGTGTGCGCGTGTGTGTGTGTGTAGCACCCTGTGTGCGCGTGTGTGTGTGTGTAGCACCCTGTGTGCGCGTGTGTGTGCGCTCAGCACCCTGTGTGCGCGTGTGTGTGTGCGCTCAGCACCCTGTGTGCGTGTGTGTGTGTGTGCGCTCAGCACCCTGTGTGCGTGTGTGTGTGTGCGCTCAGCACCCTGCGTGCGTGTGTGTGTGCGCTCAGCACCCTGCGTGTGTGTGTGCGCTCAGCACCCTGCGTGTGTGTGTGCGCTCAGCACCCTGCGTGCGTGTGTGTGCGCTCAGCACCCTGCGTGTGTGTGTGCGCTCAGCACCCTGTGTGCGTGTGTGCGCTCAGCACCCTGTGTGCGTGTGTGCGCTCAGCACCCTGTGTGCGTGTGTGCGCTCAGCACCCTGTGTGCGTGTGTGCGCTCAGCACCCTGTGTGCGTGTGTGCGCTCAGCACCCTGTGTGCGTGTGTGTGTGCGCTCAGCACCCTGTGTGCGTGTGTGTGTGTGCGCGCGTGTGTGTGTGCGCTCAGCACCCTGTGTGCGTGTGTGTGTGCGCTCAGCACCCTGTGTGCGTGTGTGTGTGCGCTCAGCACCCTGTGTGCGTGTGTGTGTGCGCGCTCAGCACCCTGTGTGCGCGTGTGTGTGCGTGTGTGTGTGTGTGCGCTCAGCACCCTGTGTGCGTGTGTGCGCGTGTGTGTGTGTGCAGCACCCTGTGTGCGCGTGTGTGTGTGTGTAGCACCCTGTGTGCGCGTGTGTGTGTGTGTAGCACCCTGTGTGCGCGTGTGTGTGCGCTCAGCACCCTGTGTGCGCGTGTGTGTGTGCGCTCAGCACCCTGTGTGCGCGTGTGTGTGCGCGCTCAGCACCCTGTGTGCGCTCAGCACCCTGTGTGCGCGTGTGTGTGCGCGCTCAGCACCCTGTGTGCGCGTGTGTGTGTGCGCTCAGCACCCTGTGTGCGCGTGCGCTCAGCACCCTGTGTGTGTGTGCGCTCAGCACCCTGTGTGTGCGCTCAGCACCCTGTGTGTGTGCGCTCAGCACCCTGTGTGTGTGCGCTCAGCACCCTGTGAGTGTGCGCTCAGCACCCTGTGTGCGTGTGTGCGCTCAGCACCCTGTGTGTGTGCGCTCAGCACCCTGTGTGTGCGCGCTCAGCACCCTGTGTGTGCGCGCTCAGCACCCTGTGTGTGCGCGCTCAGCACCCTGTGTGTGCGCGCTCAGCACCCTGTGTGTGCGCGCTCAGCACCCTGTGTGTGCGCGCTCAGCACCCTGTGTGTGCGCGCTCAGCACCCTGTGTGTGCGCGCTCAGCACCCTGTGTGTGCGCGCTCAGCACCCTGTGTGTGCGCGCTCAGCACCCTGTGTGTGCGCGCTCAGCACCCTGTGTGTGCGCGCTCAGCACCCTGTGTGTGCGCGCTCAGCACCCTGTGTGTGCGCGCTCAGCACCCTGTGTGTGCGCGCTCAGCACCCTGTGTGTGCGCGCTCAGCACCCTGTGTGTGCGCGCTCAGCACCCTGTGTGTGCGCGCTCAGCACCCTGTGTGTGCGCGCTCAGCACCCTGTGTGTGCGCGCTCAGCACCCTGTGTGTGCGCGCTCAGCACCCTGTGTGTGCGCGCTCAGCACCCTGTGTGTGCGCGCTCAGCACCCTGTGTGTGCGCGCTCAGCACCCTGTGTGTGCGCGCTCAGCACCCTGTGTGTGCGCGCTCAGCACCCTGTGTGTGCGCGCTCAGCACCCTGTGTGTGCGCGCTCAGCACCCTGTGTGTGCGCGCTCAGCACCCTGTGTGTGCGCGCTCAGCACCCCTGTGTGTGCGCGCTCAGCACCCTGTGTGTGCGCGCTCAGCACCCTGTGTGTGCGCGCTCAGCACCCTGTGTGTGCGCGCGCTCAGCACCCTGTGTGTGTGTGTGCGCGCTCAGCACCCTGTGTGTGTGTGTGCGCGCTCAGCACCCTGTGTGTGTGTGTGCGCGCTCAGCACCCTGTGTGTGTGTGTGCGCGCTCAGCACCCTGTGTGTGTGTGTGCGCGCTCAGCACCCTGTGTGTGTGTGTGCGCGCTCAGCACCCTGTGTGTGTGTGTGCGCGCTCAGCACCCTGTGTGTGTGTGTGCGCGCTCAGCACCCTGTGTGTGTGTGTGCGCGCTCAGCACCCTGTGTGTGTGTGTGCGCGCTCAGCACCCTGTGTGTGTGTGTGCGCGCTCAGCACCCTGTGTGTGTGTGCGCGCTCAGCACCCTGTGTGTGTGTGTGTGCGCGCTCAGCACCCTGTGTGTGTGTGTGTGCGCGCTCAGCACCCTGTGTGTGTGTGTGTGCGCGCTCAGCACCCTGTGTGTGTGTGTGTGCGCGCTCAGCACCCTGTGTGTGTGTGTGTGCGCGCTCAGCACCCTGTGTGTGTGTGTGCGCGCTCAGCACCCTGTGTGTGTGTGTGTGCGCGCTCAGCACCCTGTGTGTGTGTGTGTGCGCGCTCAGCACCCTGTGTGTGTGTGTGCGCGCTCAGCACCCTGTGTGTGTGTGTGCGCGCTCAGCACCCTGTGTGTGTGTGTGCGCGCTCAGCACCCTGTGTGTGTGTGTGCGCGCTCAGCACCCTGTGTGTGTGTGTGCGCGCGCTCAGCACCCTGTGTGCGTGTGTGTGTGCGCGCTCAGCACCCTGTGTGCGTGTGTGTGTGCGCGCTCAGCACCCTGTGTGCGTGTGTGTGTGCGCGCTCAGCACCCTGTGGTGGCGCGCTCAGCACCCTGTATGCGCGCGTGCGTGTTGCGCTCAGCACCCTGTGTGCGTGTTGCATTTGTTGGAGATACTAATAAATAGCTAAATTTTATCTATCTATATAATTATTTAAAATTTGCATTATTGAACTCTCTGTTGTGTTCTTCTTTTAAAATAAAAGTTGCTAATTAGTTCGGACAACTGTATGAGTTGTTTTTTCTAAACTTAAACCTCAGTATTCACGTTTAATTGCTGTGTTGGCACTTTGAGGAAGAAAAAGTTGTATTGCGGTTTAAGCACTCGGGCTCAAAAAGGTTCGCCATCACTGGTCTAGTGGGTCCCAGCTGCCGGATGTCCATACTATTATGACCTCGTTACTGTCTTCTGTTGGACTTACAAGTGATAGACTGGAGAAATTAGAAGCAGTCTGTTCCTCTAATGTGCCTGCTAAACCTTTTATGATGGCCCCCATTCATTTTTTGCTAAAGGTGGCTGCAGCTCTGACTCAGTTTAACTACAATATGAATTGAAGTAGATTGGATACAGAGTTATTATACAGACATTTTGCAGGCTCCGGCTTATGAGTTTGTGCATCCACGGCACACTCTACCAACCTATGCCCTAATACGGCAGAAGTGGAGCAGGGCCACTCGATACCTAACTCTGCAAAATTGACCAAAGGTTTGAAGGACAAGCTGGGTCAAGACCCAGAAATTTAATTTTAATGCAGGAACTTGTGGATTTAGTTCCTGTAGATTGTTACACGTGTGTGCTTACTGTTTCCGGGCTCACGCAAAAAACATGTGCCCTAATAAAATGTTCCGTAAACTGTACCTCACTTGCATCAATGTCACGTTTTTTGCTAACCTATTACGACACCACCCCTCACAAAATTTGGTTACATTTCTCACTGAATGGTTGTTTAACCCCTTAAGGACCAAACTTCTGGAATAAAAGGGATTTCTGACATATCACACATGTCCTGTGTCCTTAAGGGGTTAAAGGGTTTCACACAGGTATCATACACTTGCCATCTGGTATGCTGGAATGCAATAATTTGCAAACCGCAATAGAAGATCCAGAGTCAGTGGATGAACTTATCAGAATTGAATTGGAACAGGGTTTTGTTTTCTGGCCATTTAGTTCCCCACTAATCCTATTGGTATTGTCACAGGTAAATCTTCACATAAACACAGACTGATCATCGACTTGTCGACAAAACATTCCTCCACGATCCCCAGTTTTAATTCCCTCAAACCCTCTGACGAATTCTTTCTGCAATATATTGACAATGCCATCTGGGCCATTTTGGCTGCTCGGACATGAGCATGGCTCAGTGAAACTGATATTGTCAATGCTTTCATTCCTTCCCATTCACCCTTCACTTTGGCATCTGCATGGCATTAAATGGCGAGGTATATTATTTCTTCTCCTTGCTCACTTTCGGCTCTAAGAGCAGCCCCAAAATTTTATATTTTTACTGAGACTTTTGGTTGCTACTTAATGTGTGCAGATGCCTGACTGTAATTCACTATTTAGATGACTTCCTCATTATTGAAGACCCCTCACTACCCCCTAGCAGCCTCAAACACATGATGGCTCTTTTTGAATCCCTGGATATACCGGTCTCCCCTAAATAGACAGATTGTCCGGACACGGTTATACATTTTCTGGGGATTCAACTGGACTCAGTTAACATACAGGCCATTCTTCCCCAGGATAAGATTGAAGGCGCCTTATCAAGCATTGAGCTTTAGGTTCTTGTAACGAGAGAGAACTTCAAACTCTGCTTGGTTCGCTCAATTTTGCCATGATGATCCTTCATTTACTTTGTTTCTGGACCTCCCCTCAGACGAATCACGCATCACGTTTGACACACATGCAACGGCTAACTTACTTATGTGGTATACTTTTCTCACATGATGGATCGGGCGAGCCATGTTCATCCCCCCCCCAATTTCCGACAATTCTCCTACACTCTCTAGACAGACGCTGCAGCCAATACTGGCTTCGCAGCCATCTGTGGCAACAAATGGCTCTGGGGTCCATGGCCTATAGAAGTTAAGTCCCTACCTAGCTTCTCCACAACATTGGCCTTGTTTGAATTGTACCAAATTGTGGTGGCTGCTATTGCCTGGGGGCCAGACTGGGCTGGTCACTCAGTCAGATGTTTTTCTGACAACCTAGCCACCTGCCACATTGTAAATAAGCCTGGTCTCCTTCTTTGGTAATTGAGGTTTTTGTGGAGACTCACATGGGTAGTTGCCACAGACATGCTCCTGGATTAAACGTTTTTTTAACTCATGAACATAATCTAATTCGAGTTGGAAGAGGGGTTAAAAAAAAATAAAAAAAATGATGCGGCCATGACAGTTCTGCTTTAAGTCTACTTTCTATCAAAATTGCAGATAGCTGATGGTAGCTTAGTGGTGCCATGGCATATAGCCAGCTGGACAAAAATTGGTAAGTATGGATATTGCCGAGGACTCCTAGCACTCCATCAGACACCATAAGCACTGCAGACCCCACTTCCAGCGATGCAGCTGCGCCGGGGTCTTGCTGTCCTTCACCCACCCTGGACCCAAGACCTCTTCTAATCCAGAGAGCGTAGCAGGAACAAGCACTTATACTCAGAGGAGTATTGTGATATAGCAATTCCCAAGAGTGTAGTTATCCACTTCCCCAAGCATGACCAAGGCTTCAAGAAAGGGTCAAGCAGTTCTGTTTAATGTAAGCAAGCATTCACAATTTATACAATTCTGCAGGCCAGAGGCACACCCCCTGGGCCGGATGGAACACAGGCACACAAACCAATCAAAACAATACAACAATGTCCGACACTCCCACATACAACACACAAGCCCTCCCTTCTGCCTGGGATATAATTAAAACCTGCTAATACAGTAACCTAATTATCCACAGGTAGAAAAACACACATTTTCCCCAAAGTATAGAAAACACCCCAAAACACAGACAGGCCGCAGCACCCTCCACAGCCAAAAATGGTGCCGGACAGAAGCGCCAGCGAGTCGGATGCGTCTAGTGAGGCCAGACCAGGCACCTGGCCACCGCAGTGTACAGACAAGGGGACTCCGACTCAGATGACTCGCCCTCCACAAAAGGCAACATCAAACGGCTGTTACTGGACCTGCGGGAGGTATGGAAATCCGACCTAGCCGGAGTACAAGCAGAGGTGGCAAACATCACATCACGCCTAGGCGCAGTGGAAACCCGAGAAAGTAACAGAGACTCATTACTTATAGAGACTACGGGGGTGGAGGTCTTGTCACAGCAACTCCAAAGCCTCACCCGCACTGTCACATCGATTGAAACACGCCATCGGAAGAGAAACGTGCGCATCAGAGGAGCCCCAGAGGATGTAGGTCCAGAAGCCTTGCTGGAGTACGCGAATAAAGTCGCAGAGACCACGGGAGCTAAAAGAGATGGAGAGGCACGGCCGATAACAGCAGCTTTCAGGATCCGAAAGGCCCCAGCAGACGCCTCTAGAGACATTATTGCCATTACCAGGGACATCTCCGTAAAGGCGGCGCTCATGGCCCACTCCCGAAAATCACCCACCACCAGTGTGGATAATTACAGTATCAGAGTTTTCGACTATCTCCCCTTCACAACCCTGATGGAAACTTATGCCAATCACCAGCCAGCTAAGAGACCACGGCATTTGTTACCGTTGGGGGCCAGCCGACACACAGGTGGTATCTTACAAGGACACTGTCCTATCACTATCAGCGGAAGAAGATCCCACAAAATTCCTTAAGGACTTACAGCAATTGCAGGCACCACCTCCGGTACAGGGAGCAAAAGGTCCCTGGGCGCGACCAGCAGGGAAGATCAGGAAGGGGGCATCGGAGCAGAGAAGAAGCGGGGAAACCCTTGCCAGCAGCACCCCTCACCGCACTGATGGAGAGAGACGGTGTCTGCTACTTACCCCCCCCCTGGGGATTGGTAGAAGCGAAGTGCTGCATAGACTCATACCGGCCACCTGGCCTTAATACTGCATAATAACGGCACAATTATCAGAAATGTTTTGTTTGGTTGCTATTCCTTAAATTTTACTATACCCCCTTGTGCCCACATAATCATACAACCGCATAACAGCAGGCTGATAGGCCAAGACTTGACCCTCAACGGAGGACTCCACACACACAACTGACCTCACATTGGGACAGAGGGCAGTTAAGCACGTAAGACAACCTGTTGGGGAGCGGAGAGGGGGACAGAACCGGGGGGAAGCCTTAACCAGGCCAATAGACCGACACCCACCATATCTATGACATAAGCGCCTAAAACCACTCACCGTAGTACACAAATGCCTCCCGACAATATCAGAGGCATACCCCCCTTCCTGGGCTCACCAACACAGACCCCCCCCACCCGCATAACGAGGCAAGCAACACACTATCTTTTTTTTTTTTTAACCTATACTGTGAATGCCCAATGTATACCCTTTACATAGTATAGTTTGACATATGTTAAGCAACACCAACTAGTCCCACGAGTTATAGATTAACCACTGCCTTTAATCTTAAAGACAGTTACTTCAGCGGTCTTTCATATTCCGATTACCGTATTTATTCGAGTATAACGCGCACCCCTAATTTTCGATTAAAAATCGGTATAAAATTTTATACCGATTTTTAATCTAAAATTAGGGTGCTTGTTATACTCGAATAAATATTCGAGTGGGTGCTCGATAATACCGACCGCCGGGCTCATTACAAGCCCGGCGGTCCTGGGGGGGCAAGCAGCAAGCGTTTACTCACCTCCGTGCGGCTCCTCCAGCTTCCCAGTGTAAATCTCGCGAGACCCGCGGCCAGCTCTGACGACGTCAGAGCTGGCCGTGGGTCTCGCAAGATTTACACTGGGAAGCTGGAGGAGCCGCACGGAGGTGAGTAAATGCTTGCTGCTTGCCCCCCCAGGACCGCCGGGCTTGTAATGAGCCCGGCGGTCCTGGGATATATATTTATTCGAGTATAACGCGCACCCCTAATTTTAAATTAAAAATCGGTAAAAAAAATTGCGCGTTATACTCTAATAAATACGGTATATGCATATGTTTGTATAAATCTCAAGCCAATGTTATACGCAAAGTTAAGCTTGTTCATACAAAACTCGTGCAGACTTTCAGTACACCATTTGTCATGTCTACGCGGCTGGTATTTGCTATTGTGGCACTATCGGCACCATGTACTAGTCTGTCTGCATTCAAAATTAAAGAATAAAAAAAAATATATGCCTTTTGAAACAACCTGGGGTGTCTTTTTTAGGAAATGGTATGTCTTTGTGAAGTAATTGGAAAACACAACCTAATAAAAACAAAAAATTTCCAAACTGGGGCATGGACCCAGCGTAAAAATTCAAATTTAAATGGCTGTGTCTCATATGTGTCCCTACAACATTGTCATATACCTGGTAAAGGTACATACGGGGTTATTGCTGTACTCAGATGACATAGCGGAGCAGCATATGATGTATTATACTGCTGTAGCACACATAAGGTTTGCAAAATATATATTACAAACTCGTGTGTCAGAAAGGTATAAAAAATGCTCAATACCACTACACTTGGTATAAGCTTGCAGAAAGATTATTTCACCCTAAGTTTCAAAATACGTCTTTTGAAATACCGTAGGGTTTCTTCTTTAAGAAATGTTATGCCTTTATGGGGTAGCTGGAGTAATTAACCTACAAAAAAACCTCCCAAGTGGGGTATGGACACAGCGTAAAAATGTAAAGTTTGAAAAAACTTAGGCTGTGTCTCAAATGTGCCTCTTCATCATCCACATATATCTGGCAAAGGTACATATGGGGTATTGCTGTGCTCAGACTACATAGCTGAGCAAGATAGGAAGTATTATATAGCCGTAGCACACATAAGATTTGCTAAATATACAGTACAAACTCACTATGTGTGTCAAAAAAGCAGAAAAAATGCTTATTACCACTACACTTGGTACAATCTAGCGGATAAATAATTTCACGCTAAGGTTCAAAATGTCTTTTGAAATACCCTAGGGTATCTTCTTTAAGAAATGGCACGCCTTTATGCGGTAGTTGGAATAATTAACCTTCTAAGAAAACGCCAAAGTGCGGTATGGACCAAGCGTAAAAATTCTTTGTTTGAAAATATCTTAAATGGCTGTGTCTCAATGTGCCCTTCAACATCCACATATACCTGGCAAAGCTACATATGGGGGTATTGCTGTGCTCAGACTACATAGCTGAGCAACATATTTAGTATTATAGACCCGTAGCACACATAAGGTTTGCAAAATACACAGTACAAACTCACTGTGTGTGTCAAAAAGGCAGAAAAAAATGCTTATTACCACTACACTTTGTACAAGCTAGCAGAAAAATTATTTCAGGCTAAAGGGACACTATAGTCACCTGAACAACTTTAGCTTAATGAAGCAGTTTTGGTGTATAGAACATGCCCCTGCAGCCTCACTGCTCAATCATCTGCCATTTAGGAGTTAAATCCCTTTGTTTATGAACCCTAGTCACACCTCCCTGCATGTGACTTGCACAGTCTTCCATAAACACTTCCTGTAAAGAGAGCCCTTTTTAGGCTTTCTTTATTGCAAGTTCTGTTTAATTACGTTTTTATTTTCCCCTGCTATGTTAATAGCTTGCTAGACCCTGCAAGAGCCTCCTGTATGTGATTAAAGTTCAATTTAGAGATTGAGATACAATTATTTAAGGTAAATTACATCTGTTTGAAAGTGAAACCAGTTTGTTTTTTCATGCAGGCTCTGTCAATCATAGCCAGGGGAGGTGTGGCTAGGGCTGCATAAACAGAAACAAAGTGATTTAACTCCTAAATGACAGTGAATTGAGCAGTGAAATTGCAGGGGAATGATCTATACACTAAAACTGCTTTATTTAGCTAAAGTAATTTAGGTGACTATAGTGTTCATTAAGGTTCAAAATATGCCTTTTGAATTACCCTGGGATGTCTTCTTTAAGAAATAGTATGCCTTTATGGGATAGTTGGAATATATAGCCTGCTAAAAAACTTCAAAGTGGGGTAACAACACAGCGTAAAAAATCAAAGTTTGGAAAAAAAAAAAACCTGCAATGGCTGTCTCAAGTGTACCCCTTCAATGTCCACATATACCTGGCAAAGGTACATGCGGGGGTATTGCTGTACTCAGACAACATAGCTGAGCAACATATAAAGTATTATAAAGCCATAGCACACATAAGGTTTGCAAAATATGCAGTACAAAATGCTTATTACCACTACACTTGATACAAGCTAGCGGAAAAATGATCCCACGCTAAGGTTAAAAATTTGCCTTTTGAAATACCCTTGGGTTTCTTCTTTAAGAAATAGTATGCCTTTTGGGGTAGTTGGAAAAAGCAGCCTGCTAACATATTTCAAAATAGAATACCGACCCATTAAAACCCTCCATGTAAATTCACACTTAAAAACCTGAACATATCACATCTCTTTTACAGCACTGTAACTTCACAAAATAGTGTCTAGGTCATACATTGGGCATATTGTTTTACTCAGAAGAGGTAACTGAGCATACATAGGGGTAATTTATTACAGTGGCACTTATCAAATGTAAAATACCCAGCGAAAACGCAACATGTATGTAAAAAAAAAAAATGTATTTTTTTCTCACCACAAAATTTGAAATAAATTGGTGAAAAAATGGTGGCAAGTTAAGGTATAATATATGCCTAATAAGAAACCCTGGAGCATCTGCTTTCTCAAATGGAATGCATTTGTGGGGTTATTTGAACAGTCAAATGGCTATAATGCCACAAAATCAGACATATGACCATCTATGAAAATTCAAACTATAGAAACTGAAATAGCATGGTCTCCTATATGGCATTGTAGCTTCACAGAATAGGGGCAAAGGTATACAATGGGGTTATCGTTTTACTCAGCAGATGTAGCTGAACACAATTATGGGGTTCTGTACAGGGATAGCACACACTAGGTTTACGAAATACACATCACAAAAACCTTGTTATATGTGTATATGCCAAAATAGAGAAAAAACACAATTTTACTCCAATATTTAGCAGAGATTGTCAGTGAAATGGCTACATAAAGTGGCAAAATAACCTTAGGTAAATAGCCTGTGATGTCTACTTTATATAAATCTATACTTTTGTGTGGCAATTTTGTTTCCTGTAATGGGTATTAAATTTCCAAGATAAACATACCAATTTCTAAAATTGTTTCACATTGAAGTTTTATTTTGTGACCTGTAACTTTAAAAAAAAAAAACAAAAAAAAAAAAAAAAAACTGAAATCCTACACATATTATGTACTTTGTAAATCAAGACACATAAATGAATTGATTTTAAATTACTTTTCCTAAGCTTGGCATATTATGCACACATTATTATTGTCAAAACATGGGGGGGAAGCATTTTTTTTTTTTTTTGGTCATGTCCCCCATTATTTTGCATTGTTTTTTGTAATAAATAAGAATTTATGTCACATCAAATTAAAGCCCTTTTGGTTGTCTAAAAAACAGTGTATATAATATGTGTTGGTACAATAAACGAGAGAGATGCAAATTGAAGTTGAACACAAACAGCAAAAAAAATCAAAAATTGCTTGTGTCCTTAAGGGTATGTCCAGCTTCTGAAGCTGTGTCCTTAAGGGGTTAACATGAAATATATCTCCTGTGTTTAAAAACCATAAAATGCAAATCTGCATGAATATGCAAATTGACAATCCTTGCTATTAAGGTAGTGCATATTGATGCTGCTACCCACAGGTGGCACTCTACAGGCTCCACAGCCAAATCTGCCTACCTGGTAGAAAGCATCAGCAGAACAGGAGAGTACACAAGACACATAAGAATAAAACAACAATACACACCCTGCACCTGTAATGGGCACAGGATGACTTAGACATAGGCATAGCACAGGGTCATACATACAGGCAGTGCAGAATTATTAGGCAAATGAGTATTTTGACCACATCATCCTCTTTATGCATGTTGTCTTACTCCAAGCTGTATAGGCGCGAAAGCCTACTACCAATTAAGCATATTAGGTGATGTGCATCTCTGTAATGAGAAGGGGTGTGGTCTAATGACATCAACACCCTATATCAGGTGTGCATAATTATTAGGCAACTTCCTTTCCTTTGGCAAAATGGGTCAAAAGAAGGACTTGACAGGCTCAGAAAAGTCAAAAAT
The DNA here is from genome assembly GCF_036172605.1 of Pelobates fuscus. Lineage (NCBI taxonomy): Eukaryota > Metazoa > Chordata > Amphibia > Anura > Pelobatidae > Pelobates > Pelobates fuscus. The sequence continues at coordinate 99,582,820 of NC_086324.1, read as the reverse complement.
AGTGAGATATCTTGCAGAGGGATGCAGCACTCTTAAAATTGCAAAGCTTCTGAAGCGTGATCATCGAACAATCAAGCGTTTCATTCAAAATAGTCAACAGGGTCGCAAGAAGCGTGTGGAGAAACCAAGGCGCAAAATAACTGCCCATGAACTGAGAAAAGTCAAGCGTGCAGCTGCCAAGATGCCACTTGCCACCAGTTTGGCCATATTTCAGAGCTGCAACATCACTGGAGTGCCCAAAAGCACAAGGTGTGCAATACTCAGAGACATGGCCAAGGTAAGAAAGGCTGAAAGACGACCACAATGAAAAACACACACAAGCTGAAAGGTCAAGACTGGGCCAAGAAATATCTCAAGACTGATTTTTCTAAGGTTTTATGGACTGATGAAATGAGAGTGAGTCTTGATGGGCCAGATGGATGGATTGGTAAAGGGCAGAGAGCTCCAGTCCGACTCAGACGCCAGCGAGGTGGAGTACTGGTTTGGGCTGGTATCATCAAAGATGAGCTTGTGGGGCCTTTTCGGGTTGAGGATGGAGTCAAGCTCAACTCCCAGTCCTACTGCCAGTTTCTGGAAGACACCTTCTTCAAGCAGTGGTACAGGAAGAAGTCTGCATCCTTCAAGAAAAACATGATTTCATGCAGGACAATGCTCCATCACACGCGTCCAAGTACTCCACAGCGTGGCTGGCAAGAAAGGGTATAAAAGAAGAAAATCTAATGACATGGCCTCCTTGTTCACCTGATCTGAACCCCATTGAGAACCTGTGGTCCATCATCAAATGTGAGATTTACAAGGAGGGAAAACAATACACCTCTCTGAACAGTGTCTGGGAGGCTGTGGTTGCTGCTGCACGCAATGTTGATGGTGAACAGATCAAAACACTGACAGAATCCATGGATGGCAGGCTTTTGAGTGTCCTTGCAAAGAAAGGTGGCTATATTGGTCACTGATTTGTTTTTGTTATGTTTTTGAATGTCAGAAATGTATATTTGTGAATGTTGAGATGTTATATTGGTTTCACTGGTAAAAATAAATAATTGAAATGGGTAAATATTTGTTTTTTGTTAAGTTGCCTAATCATTATGCACAGTAATAGTCACCTGCACACACAGATATCCCCCTAAAATAGCTATAACTAAAAACAAACTAAAAACTACTTCCAAAAGTATTCAGCTTTGATATTAATGAGTTTTTTGGGTTCATTGAGAACATGGTTGTTGTTCAATAATAAAATTTAATCCTCAAAAATACAACTTGCCTAATAATTCTGCACTCCCTGTAAAGTGTCCATATGAAACCCCAGATGATGACTACCGTCTCAACCTTCATCTAACCTAATCAAGTCTTATTGTTCCCCATAGGATTTATATTTATTTTTTTAATTTCTTTTGCGTTTATGTGGTGGCTGCCCATCCATAATTAACCTTCGCGCTGCAGAGAGTTTTTAACTATTTCCCCGCTGACATCGCTATCGGTACCAGCAGGCAAATAATTCTTCAAATTACCAATTAACTTGCAAAAAGCAAGTGAATGATACTTTACGAATGGGCATCCTGCTGGTTGGACGGTCCAAATCCTAACCAAATCCTAACCACAAAGTTGGTGTTGGGCAGTGAGTGCATCTCTGGCAGAATGCTGCAGCTCACTGGTGGCTTACAGGGATGTGTGAGGAGGGGCAGCAGCCAACCGCTCTTTACATTGCTCAGGAGAAATGGCCCCTTGGGATTCAGAGAGACTTCATATCCCTGTGGCCAACGCCACCGTTTTTATGGGCAGAGAGCTTGGGACAAGCTGCAGTTGGTAATCAGTGCTGTGTATGTGTCCTAGAATGTGTCATTTATGTGTATATGGTATATCAGTAAGTGAGTGTGTGTTAGTGGATGTGTGTGCAGTGTGTTTGTTTATGGTCAGTACATATGTGTTTCATAAACACATACAGCCAGCATACTCTACACTTGCACCATGCACAGTCAGTACTCATCGCATGCACATGACACAGAGAGAACACACTATAAAAAAGGGGGAGGTTATGGGAGGGCAGAGGGTATGACACTCAGGGTAATTCACAAGGCAACATTTGTTGTGTTGTGACAATAGCAGAGTTAGAGAAAGTTTTCACATTTTTGGGCTACCACTTTTGTCCTTGTACAAGTTGATTTTTTTTTAAATTAAATCTACAAATGTTTATCCTGATAACCATGCCTTACCATAAAATCATAATGAAACTAGCTCAAATATCCTATAAATAAAAAACTAATTGGGAAAAGAAATGCTTGAAATAGAAAATGCAGCAATCTAAAATATAGTTTACCTGACCCACTGCACAGCACTATGTGTGCGTGTGCATCAGCCTTTTCTTTTCTTTATCTACTTTTGATATTCAACTTTCACTTTCTTATTTTGAAATTGCTAATTGGTATTGTGTGTGAAAATCTCAGGAGCTCTTCTCATGCAAATGTTCGGTTGAGCAATCTTATCTGTTGATCATGCCTGCGTGTCTTTTATAAAGTTGCATTCATGTAAGTTACTGTCTGCATTAATGAACAGGTTTGGTTACTAAATTCCCTCATCCAGAATATGAAAGTTACTCTTTAAGTTGATGCAAAAAAAAAAAAAATGGTTGCTTATGAATTTATTAATGATCATTAAGTTTGGAGAGGGATTTTTTTAAATCATAGTCATACATACTGAATATGCTCAATTTCTGCCTTGCACATGTATATTACTATTGTTGATCCAACAGAAAGCAAATAAACAATTTTAGGTGCTTTCCAATTTTGCGACAAATCAGGAAAACTGCAAAAATGGCAGCTATTTGGATCATCAAAGTGATATCCCGCATATTAACCATATCTGGGATAGGCAACCTTCGGCACTCTAGATGTTGTAGACTACATCCCCCATAATGCTGGCAAAGCACCATGGAAGGTGTAGTCCAAAACATCTGGATGGCCGAAGTTTGCCTATGCCTGAACTATATCCTTGAATATTATTTTTGTTTTTAGATTTATAAAAATGCACAGAATCTGATCAATAATAAAAAAGCAGAGAATGCCACAACTTTTTTGTTCTTTTTCGCAAAAAGTATTTTTCCATCTCTCTCTGCACAAAGTAAAATACTGCACCTAAATACTGACACATGATTTTCCATTCTGTTGCAAAAATATTAAACGGGTTGAAGTGATGTGGACCTGGAACAGACCACCGAAGGGCTCCACTGTTCCCAATATGAAAAATAATTCAAATTACTCTCCGCGCCCTATCTTTAAACCATTGTGCAATACTGATTACTGCAAATTACATTGTTGTGCTTAATTAACTCCTGAGTGATTCTTTAATAACACTTCAAAATGTTGATCCTTTTTTAATGTCGACACTGCTTTTTTTCCAATCCATTTGTATGTTTTCAGGAAAAAAAATCCTGAAAGATAAAATATATATATATATTTTTTATTGTTGGATAAGCTTTCCAAATGATTTAATGTTTTAAAAAATAATTTAAAATGTATGCCTTTCCCATATCCTCATTTACTAACATACCCATTGTTGATTTCAGTGAACCAATACTTTCACTTGTAGAAACCTTTTTGTATTGGTCTTGCTCTCTTTAGGCTGTTATTTTTCAAGGCCTTTTTATACTACTGTTGACCGATTGCACATGACATAAAATATGTTTACCATAGATAGAATGGGCAAGTCTTATAATTCATTGATCTATTATGGTCTTGTTTTCAGGTTATTTTGGGTGAATGAAAAACTCTGATACATCTACCCTGAATGTATCAGGAAACTTTGAAGGATGGCGGAAGGTGGAGCACATAAACAGCCAGGCCATCTAAATAACAATTTAGGTGCTAGAAAGAAAGGTATGTTTTTTGTATTTTACCATACTCGTGCTATTGCAGAGGAAGTCTTGCACGTCAGATTTTTTTCTTGAAAAGGTAGACCTGATAAAGAAGACCCAGGAAAGTCCTTTCTGCATATGTTTTAATACTTGTGTGAATGATAACTGAAATGTATTCCACATGTTCCCTGTTAGTAGTGGGATATTGTGAGGATATTTATGGGGTAATAAATATTAAAAATAATATTTTCATACAAATTATCAAAAATGTATTTAATAATTTTATTATATCAAAAATTTAAATCTTGGCATGGTTTCCCCGATTAATGATTTTAAAGCTGAGAATTACCCACTATTTTAATTCTCATAGATCCTAGAGTAAGTTTCATTAGATTTTATCTCACACATTAATCACAAATTAATTATAAAAAATATTGATTGTGACAATAATAATATGTAACATGCATGATAATATCAGTGAATATTTAGGTATAACATAGGTATACAATATGGCAGTGGTTTAACACAATATAGACAGCTAAATGGCAACAGTTATTTACGACATGATACTTTACTTTGAAATCAACTTAAAACAGAACACAGCAGCACAGCGTAAAGCAATAAAAACTTTGACAGTCAAATCACACTGAATTAACGCTTTCACTGCTAGCTGCAAAATATCCTATTATATTGCAATGTTACAATTACAATATTTCTCATACTTAATCATTGACCATTCCTATATCCATCCAATAAGAATAATTCTATCCAGATTTTACGTTTGTAGAATTCTAACTTTCCTTAATTAAGATTCACTATTTCTAAATTACGTAAGCTAATATATCTGGATAATTGCCTGGTATTCTATTTTTTTTTTTGATTTTTTTTTAAATACTTTATTTTCAGTGTTTTGAGTCTTTCAACCGTATGTGAGGGATACAGAATGTAAAAGAGGGGTGGGGTACAAATGCGAGCCATTCAATACAATGAGTTAATCATTATTTCTTCAGAAATGAGGTCACATAGGCTGGAATAGCATAACTTTGAGTGCTAATTGTTGCAGTCAGTCGTCATTCCCGTTCCCTAAGATATGGGTCGGTAGGTGTTCTAAGTAGAGGAGTTTCAGTTTTGACAGCATTATGTGGTCTTGTGGTGTGTATTTCCAGAGGGGTACTAAGATGGGTTGGGTTTGTGGAGGTGGGGGAGGGGTGAAGTACATCTCTGTAGTTCAAATTAGATCTTTTTGTTCTCCCGGAAACTAGGCTCGTGCGATGTTGTTAGGAGTTAGGCCATGTCGGGTGGGGTGTGGGCCGCACGTGCCAGTGTGCGCCAGTGGTGGTCTGTGGTCAAGGGGTGTATTTTGGAAGGTGTGGGCCTGATGGTTAGGACCGGGGGGAGGGGGTATGGAGGTGTCGGTTCCTTGTGGGGTCCCTGTGTTGGGTGGGTGAAGTTGTCGTGTTGTTGTTGTGTGATCAAATACGGTTGCGAGGGTAGAAGACTGAGGCGTACTCCAGGTCATTGGATCTACTCCCCGGGCAGGTTCAGTGTCATGGGCTTATCCTAGCTGAGCGATTCTGGGTCGAGGGGTAGTCCGTGTTAGGGTGGCAAATTGGGTGGAAACCTCTGGGGAGTGGTCGGAAGTGATCTAGTGAGTGTGTACGGGGGTGGTGAGAGGTTTGGGGATTAGGGTAGGACCGGGCAGTGGTCTTCGGAGCAGGTAGTGGGGAGGTGTGCGGGGGTGGCCGGCCTCTATGGGTAGGGATGAGTCAGCCTATATATGACCCAGGGGTCCCAAACTCTGTTGTGGTGGTGGGTTGTGTCATGGAGTAAGGCTGAGAGCTTGTCCATTTCCCTGGCTTCCTCTATTTTTTTGAGTGCAGTGTCTAGGGTGGGTATGTTTTTGTTGCCCCATTGCTCGGCTATAGTGCGCCTTGTGGCCAGAGCTATTTTGGCGAGCAGTTTGTTATGTGACCTAATTAGGGGGGCGTGGGGTTTAGATAATAACCAGATCCACGGGTCAAGAGGGATCTCTGTATATAGGAGGGCTGATGCCAGGTCCGCCACCTCTGACCAAATTTGCGCTATGCGTGGGCAGTGCCACCAGGCGTGGATATAGGTACCTTGTGCCCCACATCCTTTCCAACATTCGTCTGTGGTCGAGCATTTACATTTAATTTGCTTCATCCGCAGGGGCGTCAGGTACCATCGGAGAAGTGTTTTGTGGGCCTGTTCCCTATGGTTAACGCAAACGGTAAGGGATGCCGTTGTTTCCCAGATATCGGACCAGTCCGAAGGGTCGTTGGGGGGGGGCGATGTCTCTTTCCCATGTTTTGGTGTAAGCTAGTGCATCTGTTGGGGATGAGGAGTTAAGTCGGGCATAAATAGAGGAGATTTGCCCCTTGCGTACCGGGGTGGGTATGCATTCTCGTTCGAATTGGGTCAGGGTAGCGGTTGCCGTGGCGGAGTGTTGGGGGTTCTGTAGGAAGCTACGGATCTGGAGAAACCTGAAGTGGTCTGAGGTGTTTAGCGGTGTGTTTCTGGGTAAATCCGGGAAGTGGAGCATTTGATTGGATCGGAAGAAGCAGTAGAGTTCATTGTCCTCAAAATGTGCGAAATCTCGAGGGGCCATTCCTGGAGGGAACTGTTTCTTAAGAGTGGGGTCAAGGGAGAAGGGGAGTTGACAAGGTGGGAGTGCAGTATGATTTTGTCCCATATCTGGAATGAGGTGCGTAGGGCTGGGGACGTTTGTGGAGTGTCGGGTCTGGAGTGTTTGGGTATCCAAAAGAGGAGTGAAGGGTGGTCACCTCCCATGAGGTCGTGCTCGAGGTCTGCCCACAGTTTAAGACCCGGGGGGCGTGTAGTTGTTGTATTTGTGATATCTGTGCAGCTTGGAAGTAAGTTAAGAAATTGGGGAGTCCCAGACCCCCAGTTTTCGTGGTTTTATACATCGTGGTTCTTTTTATCCTGGGTCGTTTGTTAGACCATATGAAGTTGTCTATTTTTGTTTGAAGTGTCTTGAAGTCTCTCCGGGAAATCGGGATGGGTAAGGTTTGGAATAGGTACAAGAATCTGGGAAGCAAATTCATTTTAATGGAGGCAATCCTGCCCATCCACGAGATTGGCATGGTGTTCCAGGTGAGGAGTTCTGTATGGGCCTGTCGAATTAGGGGGGGGTAGTTTAGCGTGTATGTGGATTCAGGGTTGGCCGGTAGGAGGATGCCGAGGTATGGGAAACTAGTCGTGTTATATTTAAATGGGTGTGAGTAGCGGAGGTTATTTAGGTCGCGTTCTGGGATCCCCAGTGGGAGTGTCTCCGTTTTATCTAGGTTTAATTTATATCCTGAAAGTGCCGCGTATTCTTCCAGGAGTGTCAGTAGGGGAGGGATGGATTGGGTTGGGTTCGTGAGTGTGAGGAGGATATCGTCGGCATAAGCCGCTATCTTATATTCGGTGTGTCTCACCCTGAGACCAGTGATTTGCGGGGTGTCTCGTATCTTTTGTAGAAGGGGTTCTAAGGAGAGGGCGAAGAGGAGCGGAGAGAGAGGGCAGCCCTGCCTGGTGCCATTATGGATTTTAATTGAGGTAGGTCTGGAATTCGGTATAAGAAGGGTGGTCGTAGGATTATTGTAAAGGGATTTGAGGGCCGCAATGATGGGGTCGGGGATTCTGAATTTCCTGAGGGTGGCAAAGAGGAAGGCGATCAAAAGCCTTCTCGGCATCCATGGAAAGGAGGAGGGTCGGGGTCCTTTTGTGCGTTGCCACCCAAATGAGGTCCAGAATGCGCCTGGTGTTATCACTGGCCTGTCTTGAGGGGATGAAACCCACTTGGTCGGGATGGATTAATTTAGGTAGGGAGTATGGAATGCGGTTTGCTAAGAGTTTGGTAAAGATTTTGAGATCTACATTAAGGAGGGATATTGATCTGTAGTGGCCTGGGTCAGAGAGTGATTTGTTCGGTTTCGGGATTAGGGTGATGTTTGATCTCAACATATCATCATCCGGTAGTGCATCGCCCTGAAATAGCGAGTTATACAGTGTGGTTAGGTGGGATAGGAGGGCGTCCGGGAACGATTTGTAATATTGGCCAGTGAATCAATCTGGACCCGGGCATTTGTTCGGTTTAAGTGATTTAATAACTAGCGCAATTTCTTCCTCCGTGACTGGCATAACGAGTTGTTCTCTCGTGTCGTCTGACAGCGCTGGGTTAGGGATGTGCCCGAGATAAGATTCTATGGCTTGAGGGTCAATTGGGTGGTCATGTCCAGATTGTGATTTGTGGTCGTAAAGGTTTGTGAAGTATGCGGCAAAGACTGAGGCAATTTGGTCTGGGGTGGTGTATGTTGTACCTCCGGGGGAGTTAACGTGGTCTATGTTTTTGGTATTCTATTTTTAAAGTTAAAAGTGATATAGAGTTCATTGGTCCACCTGCAGGAATGGAATTACGAATTTTATATATTATCGAATCATGACTCCTTAAATGTTGGAATCACCAGCTTTTACCCAAGTATATTTTGCCTTTTAGTAAAATTAATTTAATTAAATAAAACCAGCATAATTACCAGTTGGGTTGTAGATTTTCTATCAGATGTGTAGATATGTCCCAGGAATTTTGAATGCAAGTATGATGAGAGAATTGTATGAAAATAGAAAAGTTTTCAGAGTTCTGAAGTTGTGTTGGATGGAAAAGATACAAATAATTTGGTGTGTCCAGCTTTGGCTCCAGATGTCAGATCTTAGATGCGAAGGTGAGCGTTTGAGTCAAAGACTGTTTTTAAGTGTAAGAGTCCTCCCTTCTCCTTTGTCCTTAATTTTTAAAGGACAAATTCCCTATAAGTCACAAGTTGATAGGACCAATAGGGAACTGTGGGTGTGTCTTCCAGAATATCATCTAGATTTTGATCAGTAGATGGTGGTATTACCTCACCGAAAATTCTTGTCAGGAGGGGGTCCATTTACCTTATTGTATAATGGGTTAATTGAATTTAGTGATGCATTTGATGTCATCTTGGTTATCTTTTATGGATAACCGTCCATCAAACCTGTCGGACTTCAAAGGTTTTGGTTCACTTTTACCAGACAGCGCGTCTGTTATTTTGGCTATATGTTAGATTCCTGACTCATCCTAACCTTAATTTCACCCTTCCTTACAATGGAACTGTAGGATTAATAATAAAATTACTTGGTGTTATCTGTCATTGGTGTCTGGTTTTCTTGTGTGAAACTGTAGTAATGTGAGGTTGCTGCAGACATCATGCCTTATCTCAGGTTTTATCTCTAATGTTTATAGAAGTCACATTCCTAAGCTCAAACTTGAATGAATAGAGTTACAGAGATAATTTTTTCTGTCTGTCTTAGCATTGTAATACAAAATTGAGTCACCTCTGTTCTGATGGTGACTTACAGTGTACACTTTTAATTTGTCTTAACACAAAATGTCTGCCAGTATAAATATACTGACAATATCTGTTGTACCTGAGAATAGATGTGAACTTTTTGTTTTGTGTTTTGTTTTTTGTGTTTTGTTTGTTAATCTGACATGCCTTTGGAAAAGTTATCTGTGATGGCACAAGTGAATGTAATGTTGGATTGATACTGTATAAAGACAAATGAGGATGGATCACTCCTAAATATATGGAGAGAAACCAGCCCCACAGAAGATACATCAAGGTAAAATTCAATATAGGGTAATACACTTTATGGAAAACAGGAACAGCACATACAAAACATAAAAAATGCGTGTATCAAAACGTGATGTGAAAAGTTAAAAGTGATCATGGAAAGACACGGGTTCCAGATCACAAGTTCTCAATATACTCCATAAACTACAACTGTAACATAATTTGATTACTAAATTATGTGTAGAATATAGTAGATATGAGGTGTTACATAAATCTGTATCGCTAAACAGTAACTATACTTTCAAAATGATACAAGTGAAACAGGTGGCTGTAGTCTTAACCACACAATTGCCTCTAGTGGGTAAGCTATTTGCAGTACAAGCTAGTACCCTGTTTTCTAAAGTGTCCTTTGAATATACGATATAATAAATATCAGATGCTTGTAACGTACACTAGAACTCCTAAATGGTCTAATCAGCAGTATCAGGATATGGCCATTAGATAAGGTCTAGACGTAATAAGCAAATATAGAGGAACTGTCCAGTATCTCAGACCAAAGGTAATCCTCTAGAGCACCAGTGCAGCCATACCCAGTAGTGACCCCTGGATTTAGGATCTGTGTCTCGATATAAGCGGGTGTGATATACCTGAGGCGAAGATTAATGGGTGAATATTAACCCATCGTTTATCAGAGTACGAAAGATCTGTTAGATAGGAGAGGCTGATCAGAAGTGGTACGGTTAAGACTTCAGCCACTAAAGCCCCGATCTCAAGGCTATCTGGATCAACCCCCTTACCAATGCACTACAGACCTCTAGCGAAGTTCATGTGTGAGATAAAGGTAAACGGACATGGTATTTCAGGTAGGCGGAGGGGGATCCAGCAAGACTTGAAGAATTGAAAAAAGGACCGATCTAAATCATATAGCTAGCGACACCCTCCCCCTGCTGCTTCGAGGCAGCCCCACTAGACTAGAGAGATCCTTGGTCTAACAGGACTATGAAGTTACTACAAATGTGATAACCAAAATAGGTATTAAAATCAAAGTCTATGCATCGGCATATTGAATTTTACCTTGAGGTATCTTCTGTGGGACTGGTTTCTCTCCTTATATTTACGAGTGATCTATCCTCATTTGTCTTTATTAATTATTCTAAAGGTTAAGCCCTATGTACCTCTGTAACCCCCTTTAAAACTTTCAGGATAGGCTTGCCTCCTGTCCTTCTGTAGTTTTTCTTCTCATATGATTGATACTGTAGTACATTTTATTTACAAGTTGATTTTTTTTCTTCCTTTCAATTTTGTCGACTGTGAACTCTGCCATTGTATAGGCAGCTGTGAATCTACTGCTATTTTGTCTAAATGGCTCACACCTACAATAAATTTTGCATTGAAAACTACTTTAGATACTCCTGAGAGGTCACCATTTTTAAAACTATAATTTGATTTCCTTTTTTTGTTTCTCAAACGTTTTGTAGGATCTAATCTTTAATAAAATGTGATAAGTAATATAACCAACATTGTGAAATATATTATGTTTTTTTTTTTGTTTGTTTTTTTAATTTGACAATTTTTATTTTGTCATAAATCAAAAATAGGGGTACAGAAAAGAAAGGGGAGAAGGGATTCACAAGTGTCACATTTTTTTTTTTAAAAACATTCTTTATTTATTGTTTTTCAATGAAATAAATGGGGTACAGAAAAGAAAGTGGGTAGGGGTAGCACAATGAGTTTGATACAGATGAGCAGTATTTTTTATGTTTTTTGTTGTCTTAGGGCTTTTGCGTAGAAGCCATTATTACGTGTTGTGTTCCTAGTCCCCGCATTTGGTTATGTGTCAGATGTGTGTTTTTGTGGGATTCGGGGTCCTCGGTTTTGGTCTTTTTTTTTTTTTTTTTTTACGTTTCTTTTTAGTTCGTCTGTTCAAACGTGTTGATGCTTGCAGTAACTGGGTGTGGGTTGTTAGGTCTCGCAGGCGTAGCTGGTTTAGTGTTGGGTGGGTTTCTCTTTGGTAGGTTTTGGTTGTGGTGCTGCAGGGTTATGAGTTCAAGTGGGTAGGGGTAACCAATTGGGGGGGGGGGGGGCATAATGAACCTATGTACAGGGGTTGGTGTACCATGGTGGGGTTCGGTTTTGAGGAGCTAATGATTACCCAGTGGTCCGGTTTGGGGTCGTGCATCTTCTGTTGAGTGTTGGTGTTGTGATTTGGTTGCTTTTTTAGTTTAGCGGGCAAGAGTGGTGGTGGGGTGGTCGTCTGTGGGCCCTCATTGTAGCCAAGGGTCCCATATTTTGTGGAATTGTTTGGAGGTTTCATGTATTCTGGCTGAGATCCTGTCCATGTCTACTGCTTCCCTGGTTTGGCGTATGATTGTTTGTAGTGTGGGGGCGTTTGGGGTGCCCCAGAGTTCTGCTATTGCCCGTCTCGTCGCTAGGGCTATCCTGTTTGTCATTTTGTTTTGGGCTCTGGATAGGTCCTCTCGTGGTCTGGAGAGGAGCCATGTCCATGGGTCTAGTGGTATGGTGATTTGAAGGAGTTCTGAGACTAGGGAAGCCACTTCTTCCCACAGTGGAGCCAGTTTGGGGCAATACCACCATGCATGTATGTATGTGCCCCTTATTTATCTGTTTTTATTACTTAAAATACTAAATATAATTTGTATGACCATTTTTTTAATACGATAATATCAAGGTGTGTGTTACGCCTATTTTTAATACATTATTTTCCTTTTGCAGCTCACTTAGAAAGTGGTTGAGATAGATTGAACCAATTTATGAGCTCAATGTAATTGAATAAATACAAAACAAAAAAGAAACCAAATCTACTAGCAGGTGTCTCCTGATTCGATACAATGTTGCATATTTGCCAGGGTGAAGCCTTATCACAGTAACAAACAGTGACCAATTAAAACTTAAAGGACCACTATCGTGCCAAGGAAACAAACTCGTACTATAGGGTCTTTAGGTCCCTCCCGCCGGGCTGAAGGGGGAGTAAGAGGTTAAACTCTTGCTCTTCTCCAGGGCCGGGTTCCCTCGGTGCTGGGGAACTCTCCTCCGTCTTCTGACATCAGCGCTGAATGCAGCACTTTAATCGGTTCATAGGAAAGCATTTCTCAATGATTTCCTATGGACGGCAGCGTCTTCTCACTGTGATTTTCACAGTGAGAAGCGCGGAAGTGCCTCTAGCGGCTGTCAGTGAGACAGCCACTAGAGGCTGGATTAACCCTAATGTAAACATAGCAGTTTCTCTGAAACTGCTATGTTTACAGCTGCAGGGTGAACCCTAGATGGACCTGGCACCCAAACCACTTCATTGAGCTGAAGTGGTCTGGTTGCCTATAGTGGTCCTTTAACTTTTAATGTTATTGCATAAAAAGAGATTAATAATAAAAAGAGAAAAAATAATTAAAATAAATACAAAAAGTTCAGTCCTGTTGTTGTCAGGTGATGTATCTTGCTTAACAGCACAGACAGTACATGTCTGCTGTTTTACAGAAATCTCAGTGGGTTGCTGAAATGTACAGGGAGTGCAGAATTATTAGGCAAGTTGTATTTTTGAGGATTAATTTTATTATTGAACAACAACCATGTTCTCAATGAACCCAAAAAACTCATTAATATCAAAGCTGAATATTTTTGGAAGTAGTTTTTAGTTTGTTTTTAGTTTTAGCTATTTTAGGGGGATATCTGTGTGTGCAGGTGACTATTACTGTGCATAATTATTAGGCAACTTAACAAAAAACAAATATATACCCATTTCAATTATTTATTTTTACCAGTGAAACCAATATAACATCTCAACATTCACAAATATACATTTCTGACATTCAAAAACAAAACAAAAACAAATCCGTGACCAATATAGCCACCTTTCTTTGCAAGGACACTCAAAAGCCTGCCATCCATGGATTCTGTCAGTGTTTTGATCTGTTCACCATCAACATTGCGTGCAGCAGCAACCACAGCCTCCCAGACACTGTTCAGAGAGGTGTACTGTTTTCCCTCCTTGTAAATCTCACATTTGATGATGGACCACAGGTTCTCAATGGGGTTCAGATCAGGTGAACAAGGAGGCCATGTCATTAGATTTTCTTCTTTTATACCCTTTCTTGCCAGCCACGCTGTGGAGTACTTGGACGCGTGTGATGGAGCATTGTCCTGCATGAAAATCATGTTTTTCTTGAAGGATGCAGACTTCTTCCTGTACCACTGCTTGAAGAAGGCGTCTTCCAGAAACTGGCAGTAGGACTGGGAGTTGAGCTTGACTCCATCCTCAACCCGAAAAGGCCCCACAAGCTCATCTTTGATGATACCAGCCCAAACCAGTACTCCACCTCCACCTTGCTGGCGTCTGAGTCGGACTGGAGCTCTCTGCCCTTTACCAACCCAGCCACGGGCCCATCCATCTGGCCCATCAAGACTCACTCTCATTTCATCAGTCCATAAAACCTTAGAAAAATCAGTCTTGAGATATTTCTTGGCCCAGTCTTGACTTTCAGCTTGTGTGTCTTGTTCAGTGGTGGTCGTCTTTCAGCCTTTCTTACCTTGGCCATGTCTCTGAGTATTGCACACCTTGTGCTTTTGGGCACTCCAGTGATGTTGCAGCTCTGAAATATGGCCAAACTGGTGGCAAGTGGCATCTTGGCAGCTGCACGCTTGACTTTTCTCAGTTCATGGGCAGTTATTTTGCGCCTTTGTTTCTCCACACGCTTCTTGCGACCCTGTTGACTATTTTGAATGAAACGCTTGATTGTTCGATGATCACGCTTCAGAAGCTTTGCAATTTTAAGAGTGCTGCATCCCTCTGCAAGATATCTCACTATTTTTGACTTTTCTGAGCCTGTCAAGTCCTTCCTTTGACCCATTTTGCCAAAGGAAAGGAAGTTGCCTAATAATTATGCACACCTGATATAGGGTGTTGATGTCATTAGACCACACCCCTTCTCATTACAGAGATGCACATCACCTAATATGCTTAATTGGTAGTAGGCTTTCGAGCCTATACAGCTTGGAGTAAGACAACATGCATAAAGAGGATGATGTGGTCAAAATACTCATTTGCCTAATAATTCTGCACTCCCTGTAGTATCAGAGTTAGGTATTTAAGGACTCAGTGGTACAAATATTTACAGTACAGGCTCAAGAGGAAGGAAAGATAACCGTTAACTAGACTCTTCTGCAGTAAGGATCTAGTGTTTAATCTTTTGCAAAGTTCATGAACATGCTTACGTCCCCACTGTTAAGCCTAATTGAAAGTGAGGTAATGAAAGCTGAATTCTCGGTCTTAGTGCTGTGACCGAGAGTCCCTATCAGTAGTAAATCACCATAGTCCGTTTAGACTCCTCAGTATGCATTACATAGATCTGCATATTTAGCATGTCCTGTGACACACTGATCTGTTGAAATCTAATGTGCTTTCGTGAGCACCCCTTAAATAACTCCTGTTCTACTACTGAGACTCCCCCACCGTAAAGTAAGATAAGTTAAGATAAAGAGTGAAGCGGACTGAAAATCCTGTGACCGAATGCCTGTTCGTAAAAAAGTTAAATTTCTGTCAGAATTACGGCGGTGTTTAACACATGGGTTTTGCCGGGTAGCCCCTTTATGAGCTCCCACTGAAACATCACTACGCAGTACTCGTTATATAACAGTGAGTGGGAAGTGTTTGAGCATGGCATGTGTACTACAGGCTGAGGCGTTCCACAGATTTGGTTGTACTGCTCACTGTGTGAGTATCTCTCATTGTTGCGGAGAAACACTCCCTATGCCATAGTAAATTCACCATGATATGCTCACTCTAATGTGGGTAGAAAAAAGGGAATTTGGGAGCACACCCAGAACATGCATTTCTCAACTGTGGTACTGCTGTAAAGACCAAAATATATTATTTTATTATTTATATAGCGCCATCAAATTCCGTAGCGCTGTACAATGGATGGACTAACCGACACATAATTGTAACCAGACAAATGTATGCACAGGAACAGAGGGATTGTGGGCCCTGTTCAATTAACTTTTTTATGCTAAGTGTGATCTGCATTCTGGAAGGTAGTAGGCCAAACTACTCTTCCTACAGTGGATACATCACCTTACAGTGCAACAACTTCACAATCTCTCCGTCGTAAGGAACTCGTTCTACATTAGCTATGTGTTGGCCTTTGCAGAGTTAACTACCAATAAACTAATAATTTTCTTTGCTGATGGGCTGAGAGCGTTTTGGGGAACTACTGAAAGTTTCACAGTTAGCGTTATTAGTTAGGGCTAATAAGCTGTGGGTTTACCTGTGGAGACTTTACCTGTTTACCTGTGGAGACTTATTCCCTGAATAAGGCTCAACAGGTAAATCCCAGACTAATTGATTTGTTTTGGCGCAGAGTAAAAGGCATTTGAGTTATTTGTACCAGCTGAAATGCGTTTGTGCACAAGTTTACTTTGTGCTGATAAACCTCTAGTAGCACCGTTATCTGATTTGATGCAGTCCCTTTCTAGTGGTGCATTCTCGTTTCCCCTTTAACATTGTGGAGGATTAGTGTTTCCCTTTTCCGGTCTTGCATTTTTTATTATCTTTTTGGTTGTGCATGAAAACTTACATCAGTTTGGTAGTCCTGACAGAATATCAGAAAAAGAGATTAGTTTTCAATTTCAAGACAAGCAATCTGCACATGTTTATTTTTTTATTTTTTTTTAGTAGTAACAAGCTTTAACTAGGTTAAAGATCAGGTTAAGTATAAACACGAGAGAAGTGCTGCTTTGCAAACATGCATATCAGACAAAATCATAACAAATTTAAAACCGCACCAATGAGTGAAAACTATAGTACCACAGCCACAGCAATATGTGTCATCTGAAACTAACTTATAGATAGCATTGCCTTAAGAGCAGTGTTCTATAAACAACCGGCTAAACTGAGGCACGAAAAGCATTGGGGGGTAGACAGGTTAATTAGCCAATGCCTAACATCTTGTGTGTGCTGCCCTGAATGCAGTGCAAACCCAAGTCGTGCCAGTTCATACCCCACCAGCCCCAGGCTGCTATACGGTCTGAGTCGCTGGACACACAGGTTCCCTTCTGAGCTCTCTCTGGGATTTGGTCTCTGAGTCTTCCGACTTGCTTTTTCCTCTCAAAATGGGTAAGGACCCTTCAAGGGCGTTGGAGTTGTGTGGGGCAGTGTACAGAGGTGGACTGTGGCTCAGGAAGGTGGCGGTTCACAGCAGCGCTGTGTTGTCTGCGTTGAGGTGTCTCCCGTGTCTTTAGTTTCTGCTTCTGCATCGACCGATTTGGTTTAGGGTTACGCCCAGGGGTTCGCTGTGGGACTGTGTGTCGGAGAGCATCAGTTTGGGTCCCAACAATATTTGAGGAGAGCTGCGTTCTCTGGTGAACCCGCATCCAGAATTGCCACCATATAAGATACAAAGCCCTGGTTACTTGCACCTCGTGTGAGGTCCAAGCCTCAGGAGTGTGGTGAAGTGGTGGCTTGTCTGGTGTCAGCATGTTCCCCTTGTCACCTGTTGGCCCTTAGAAGTCAAGTAGAAGCTGTAGTTAGGCTTTCATCTGCAGTATTTGCAACTTAGAGCAGGAGCTGCAGTGGTACACGTCTGCTCTGTTCAGCAGTCATGCCCCGCCCCACTCCTGTCTTGCATTTTGTTTACTTATGTGACTGTTTATTCCTTGAGCTCTCCAAAATGCTTCTTCTTAGTCTCCTGTTAAATGTTCTTAAGGTATTCTTGCATCACCCTGAATATGGCGGCACATGGAGATATCTATTGATATTATAGAAACAAAGAATGTGACGGCAGATAAGAACCATTCGGCCCATCTAGTCTGCCCAATTTCTAAATACTTTCATTAGTCCCTGGCCTTATCTTATAGTTAAGATAGCCTTATGCCTATCTCACGCATGCTTAAACTCCTTTACTGTGTTAACATCTACAAATTCAGCTGGAAGGCTATTCCATGCATCCACTACCCTCTAAAGTAATACTTTCTGATATTTTTTAAACATTTGCCCCTATAATTTAAGACTGTCCTCTTGTTGTAGTAGTTTTTCTTCTTTTAAATATAGTCTCTTCCTTGTCTATGTTGATTCTCTTTATGTATTTAAATGTTTCTATCCTATCCCCCCTTTCTCGTCTTTCCTCCAAGTTATACATGTTAAGATCCTTTAACCTTTCCTTGTAAGTTTTATCCTGCAATCCATGAACCAGTTTAGTAGCCCTTCTCTGAACTCTCTCTAAGGTATCTGTAACGGACCGTTTCAGCAAAAAAGGGGTCAAAATCCGTTTAGGCGATAATCCCCTTTTCACAGACAGGCACAGCTACTGTAAAAGCACCAAAACTCACGAATTTGGATATAAATGAATGCACCAAACTCCCGAACTGCATACAAGGGAATAAGGTAGCACTCCAACTGGAACCTCACGAATAGCTGCTAGCAGACGAACAGGAAAAGCAGACATCAGCTTACACTCCTAGCAATCAATCTCCAGCAGCATACAGTGAATCCCCCCAAGAACGAGACAAGGCTCTGTTTTGAGGGTCAAGCAGTGGTCTGTTTATTGAGGGCTACCTGCCCCAGTATTTATGCAGGTCTCCCACCTGGTGGACACTCCCCTAGGGTACCAAATGGAAGACTGTAACACAGACAGACATGTATCACATTACAGACTCACAGAAGCAAAACATCCCCACAATGCATCCTGGCTTCCTCCCTTCTGCCCTGGAGATAATTGGAGAAGTAATCCAATTATCTCCCAAGGACAAAGGCAAAACTCCATTACACATGTGGGGACCTAAATCCAGTATTATGCTTTAAAATATATAAAGTCACTTTTATTACATTACACACTGACATGTTACATATCCCCAGATAGCTCAGGTCTGGGTGCACATTATTAGGTGAATGGCACCCGGACCACACGAATACAGTTTAATCGCCATGGAGCCAAAGTCTTTAATCACACGAATAAGCTCCATGGCATAGCTATCTGGGTTACCACAGTTCACATAACTATACCGAAGGTACGGCTGTTCGGATACATCCCCACGAATGGGAACCAGGAGACGGACGGCTCAGCGGTGTTCGTGCAGATAAGTGTCCGTTTATAGTTCCATAGTTTAGGTGCCGAACACCGCTGGCCGTACGGGACTTGTAAAATGGCCGCCGCCACGTGTTCGGTCGACTAACAAAGACCACCCTGCCTTCGTCAATTAAGCTGCGGTTAACCACAACTTCAGGGTGGTCAATTGGCGGCACACTCCAGCTCCCAGGGGGTCGTGCAATCGGTAGTTTGTTCGGTAGATAAAGTCTACCGAACACCCCGGCAGAAAAGGCACGAATCAGCCTTTCTGCAGGGAAAATAAGTATTTTAAAGTCTGGTCCATAGTCCAAAGACAGCAGGCAGGCAACCAGGCTCCTCCAATGCAATGTGGCGAGATTGGTCTCGTCACAGTATCAATATCCTTCTGGAGATACGGTCTCTGGTACTGTGTACAATACTCCAAGTGAGGTCTCTTGTTCTGTACAATGGCATGAGCACTTCCCTCTTTCTACTGCTAATACCTCTCTCTATACAATCAAGCATTCTGCTAGCATTTCCTGCTGCTCTATTACATTGTCTTATTACCTTTAAGTCATCAGAAATAATCACCCCTAAATCCCTTTCCTCAGATGTTGAGGTTAGGACTCGATCAAATATTCTGTACTCTGCCTTCGGGTTTTTACGTCCAAGATTAAATGTCCGCTGACACAACTCTGACCATTTTTCTAGTTTGCCTAAATTATTTGCCATTTCGCTTATCCCTCCTGGAACATCAACCCTGTTACATATCTTAGTATCATCAGCAAAAAGACATACCTTACCATCAAGACCTTCTGCAATATCACTAATAAAAATATTATATATATTATAATATATATTATACTAGAAAAGCTACAATTTCTGGGGAAATTGTGTGAAGTGTTCTTGCCTCCACCAGTAGTCTACAACTGGAGTGGGCAGAGTAACTGTTATTATTTATTTATATAACACATTTAATTGCAACGTTGTTGCCCAAAGTGCTTCACAGCCTGGCACAGGTCAGAGTATTTTGGCGGTTGCCATCTTCAAACGGTCGTATTTTAAAAACTATAAATCCTACAGTGAAGAGCTTTATATTGTGAGAATCACAAGACCCGGACCTACATTTTGATGTATAGTATGTCTCTGAGATATTAACAATGAAGGCACAGTCACAGTTTAGAAATTGCCCTTCAAATGTGAGCTTTGCAGAGTGGAGTTTCAATGAATGTCAACGGACTGCGTGAGTTGCAAACAAATGGTCATATTGTGAAAACTATAAGGACTATGGCTTAGACGTGGACATTTTTAGTGGCAGCAGGGATAGCTGAACGTTTTGATATAAGATTTGTGTAGGTGGGCTTGAAAATGAGGGAGTGGTGGCAGTTTAGAAATCATGTCCTGATTTTTCAGCTTTTGCCAGCTCCCACTCTAGCTTTGCCATGCATTCCTATGGGACAAATTTCGCCACAAGAACGACGATATTCCGTGAACCATTCGGCGAAACGTTCCACAAAGTAATAGCAATCCGATCAGGAACGATCTGCACGTTTTGGTATATTTTTTGTCTATGTAGTGTAAAAACTGTGGGAGGAGTTAGGGTGGCAAATTTGGCTATAATAATATATATGTGAGATAACATTAAGTGGTCTTGCTATGCAAGAACACTTAATAAGAGAATGGGTCCAAGTACAGATCCCTGAGGTACCCCACTGGTGACAAGCCCATGCTTCGAATATACTCCATTGACTACAACCCTCTGTTGCCTGTCACTCAGAATGCTGCGTGCGCATTCAATCAGTCCACAGGAAAGCATATCTCAATGTTTTCCTATGGACATCAGCGTCTTCTCACTGTGATTTTCACAGTGAGAAACGCGGAAGCACCTCTAGCGGCTGTCAATGAGACAGCCACTAGAGGCTGGATTAACCCTATTGTAAACATAGAAGTTTCTTTGAAACTGCTATGTTTACAGCTGCAGGGTTAACCCAAGATGGACCTGGCACCCAGACCACTTAATTGAGCAGTGGTCTGGGTGCCTATAGTTGTCCTTTTATACGCATCCGCCTGTTTTTCTGAGTGTTATGCACAGGCAGAACTTCAGAGAATGACTGACTGTGTGGAAGCAACCTGCCGTATATCATTGGCAAAAACACAAAAAACTTCCTTTACCTCTGAAACCTCATTGCAAGCCAAGTCATTTGTCCCTAGAGGGACAAGTACATCCAATTCCCCTTCCTGCTTTGCTCGCTTAACTATATTACAAATACGTCTCCTGTCTCTGTGAGCAGTAGCTCCAGGAAGACATCTCACAAGACCACTATTGTCCAGCTCCACACCTCTTATGAAAGAATCCCCCAACAACAACTGCTTTCTATTAGGTCTCACCATAGTCTCCAAGCTTGTCTCCGTAATACCACTACACTCGGTGCTGTCGGTGTGACGTCACACACACACGTTCACTGTCACATTCCTTCCAGCAGCCAATCAAAAAGCACCTTGGGCTTTTTAAACCTTTTTTGTCCATTTCTCTGTGCCCTGTCGTGGTTTCCATTCTGGTTATCCGAAAACGCGTTTCTGGTATTGTTTCTTGTGTATTTTGACCTTGGCTGACTATTCTGATCTCTGTATCCCTTGACCTTTGGCTTGGCTCCTGATTATTCTGACTTCATATTCCTTGACGTTTGGCTTACATACCATTTACGCTATATATGTATTCTTGACCTCAGCCTGTCTTGTGTTTTTCCTTTTATACTTTAAATCCGGCCGTTCTAAGGCCCGGTAATATGTCTTGGGGTTTTCTTTATTTGTTACTTAAGTTCTGCGTGTTGGGCATATTCGTGTATACTGATACTGAGCCTGTCTCAACAACACCACTCACTACACTTGGTGCCTGAGCTTGTCTCCATAACACAACTACACTCTGTGCCTTAGCCTGTCTCCATAACAGCACTGCACTTGGTGCCTGAGCCTGTCTTCATAACACCATTACACTCTGAAAGTGCAGAAAATGAATTATGTAGAGCAACAGACTGTGCAATATGCCTTTTATCCACAACTCTGTCTACTAGATCCTACAGTAATTCATCTGCTATTCCTAGTACGTCTCTGCGGCAGTGGCTTTGCAGCAGTTCCGACCTGAGTTTGTTTACCAGATAATTTACAAATCTCAGACTTCAAAAATACAATCTCCTGCCGCAATATAGAGAACTGTCTACAGATTAGACAGCATCCAAATCTCCAAAAAGTGGAACGTGAAACAAATGCCTAACAAGTATTACACTGAACTAAGTCTGCCTCAGATTACCTCCAGAATATCTCCAATCACACACTTTGGTGCAGCACTTAGATGTAGCAACCAAGCTGTATTAGCCAAGCTAATGACCACAACCCTTACATAACTCCTAAAAGCACCACCCACTAGGAATGTTTAACCCCTTAAGGACGGCGGGCGTTCTATGCCGTCCTTAAGGGGCTTTAACCCTAATGATGGGCATAGTTAAAAAGGTCCTCCTGGAGCAAGCAACGAATCCTGGCTACCCCTCTTTTCCCTGAGGTTATGCAGACGGATTGCTACCTGCAACTGCTGCGATTCCTTCATTTTAATGATAACTCACTGTGTCCCCCTAGAAATGACCCACTGTGTGACAGGCTCTATAAAATTCGGTCCTTTATCCAACTCCTGTCAGACAAATGTTTTGAAAATGATGTTCCCGATAAAGACATTTCAATTGAGGGGTCCCTTATGAAATTTAAAGGTCGACTGCTATTTAAGCAATATATTCCATCTAAGCAGTCGCGATAGGGTGTTAAATTTTATAAATTATGCGAATCCTGTACTGGTTACACATGGGCGTTTCGCATTTACCAGGGGAAGGATAGCCATCGTGACCCACCAGAATGCCCTGATTCTGTGGGTTCAAGAGGCAAGATTGTTTGGGATCTAATCCTTCCCTTGTTAAATAAGGGATATAGGCTATGGGTTGACAATTATACCAGTATACAATTATTTAAAAATTTATATTGCTTTGAAACCCTAGCCTGTGGCACAGTGAGGAAGAACCACAGGGGTTTCCACCAAACCCTGGCAAGAGGCAGAAGCAGTAGAGGTTCCTCTTCAGCTCTACGCCAGGATGAGTTGCTTGCCCTTCACTTCAGAGATAGGAAGGATGTATACATGCTGTCTACGATGCATGAAGAAAGTACAGTGCCAGTGTCTGTGAGAGGTAGCACTGAGCATCTGGAAAAGCCGAAGTGCATTGTAGACTACAGCAAGTTTATGGGGGGAATAGACTTGGCTGACCAATGTATACAGCCCTATCTGTTGAACTGAAAAACTAGGACCTGGCACAAGAAAATTGCAATCTACGTGAGTCAGATTGCAATTTTCAATGCCCATGTCCTCTATAAAAAAAAAGAGGTGATAAGTAAGCCCTGCCCATTCCTAGAATTCACGCTAAGCCTTTTGACCCGTATGTTATTTACCCAGCCCCCCAATCCCAAAGATCTCCAAAGACTTTGTGGCAAACACTTCCCTTCCCGAATCCCACCCCCAGTAAAAAAGCTCCCCCCCAAAAAGTGCCGTGTTTGCTACAAGAAAGGAGTCCGAAAGAACTCCAGTTTTTATTGCCCAACCAGCCCATCTCTACCCGCCCTCTGCATAACAGACTGTTTCAAAGTCTACCATACAGAGCTGAACTTCTAAATCACTCTGTATGGGACTTTGGCAGTTTGTTTGCTTGATTTCCCTGGATTTCTGACCTCGGTTTGACCTGACTACGATTTGTTAGCTGCCTGTACCGACCCATTGGCTTGATTTACCGACTACTCTGACTTCTGAATGCCCCTGACCTTAGCCTGTCCCTGTTTACGCTAGCCATTCTAAAGTGGCTACACCAAACAACTCAAAATACTACATTTGTAGTACTTGAAATGTGACTTCCCAATAAAAAACTAATCACAGGGTTAATGCTGCAATTAGCACTGAAAGGGTTAATAAAATCACTATTTAAAAAAAAAAAAAAAGTTTTACTTTTCACACAGTAACTCTTTGTGAGATCAAAGATCTCTCTGCCTCTCTCTGCCTTCAGTTCAAAGTGTATGTGGGGGTACTGTTCTGTTCCTGTGATATAATAAAAACCTGGAAACATGGTACATGTGGGTACTGTTATACTCAGAAGACAGTGTCAAATCAAAATACCAAGTCTCTATTGCACGAACTAATATCAGGATTATGACATTTCCAGTGAAAATGCAATTTATCTGATTTAAAAAGACAAAAATAAAAGTAGAAATCGCTACATGGGCCCAGCATTTCTGTTAAAATGGCTAGACCAAACATCTCAAATTATGCCATTTGTTATACTCTGGGTTGCCTTCTTTTGAAAATGGTATGCCACAACAGTGGAAATGTTATTACCCAAGCAACTCTCTGAAAAGCCACATAGGCCCAGTAAATCACTTTGACAAATTTCCAACTTTGAAATGGACATCTAATATTTTTGTCCCTGTGACTTCCCCCCCAAAACAGAAAATCTAGTACATAGGGGTACTGTTTTATTCAGGAGACATTGTTAAATACAAATAGTGAGGCTTTGTTGCAATAACTCTTATCAGGAATATGAAATGTCATGTGAAAAGTGAGTTCATATGTGTGAAAAAACACAAATAAAACTATAACTGCTGTGTGGGCCTTCATTTCTGATAAAGTGGTTAGACCAAACATCTTAAAATGCACCATTTGGAATACTCTGGGTTGCCTACTGATACCGGAGAAACTGACGGAAGCCAAGCACAGAGAGATGGACACAGGTTTCTTCAGGAAGGAAGAGATTCTTTATTGGATCACCGATCGGGACTCAGAGGGACTAATGTCACCAAAATACAGCAAGTTCTGAGCCCCGGACAATAGTGCAGGCTCCTTATATAGGCATATAACTCCTCCCATATTAAGCTCCACCCGCACATTCTCTTAACCAATCAACACAAATAAGAATTAACTTCCTGTTTGACCGCATGGCTTGTCCAGCACAATGGAGGAGGGGGAATACTATATCCTGTATTCTTGCACATGCTCCGTACACTACTGATCGTATCTTGCCTCGTGCAACCAACTGATCGATACGTCAGCATATGCACGTACACATGCCACGTGGTAATCTCGGCCTACTAAATTTATTTTTACCGAGATTCCACCACATTCCCCCCTTTGATGCCTCTTGATATTTTACAATTACTTGAGGCATCACATAACCTTAGTTTTGCTTACACCACAAGTTACCTTGAACCAGACCAGACTTATCTTATGATGTGAATCTTTTAACACTCATCTTCCTGCATTGGTTCTCCTTGATCTAGAGCCTTATACTTATATATCGCCATTATCTGTGCAGCAGCCTTCCTCTCTGCTATACTTCCTATCAGGCTTTGCACAGACCTAACTACTAAGGGTATAAGACACGGTAGGAGTAGACACAACAGTAAAATCAGTAGGACTCCACCTACCACTGCCTTAAGCCCTCCAAACCACTCATACCAGCTACCAAACCAACTACTTGGATTATACCCTTTCCATACCTGAGTAGGCACATGCGCTAGTTTAACCATATGGCTAGTAAGCTCAGCTATTGCTTGCCCTTCGTCGTCTATTTGAAGACAGCAATTGCTTAGGTTAAACTTCCCACATACACCTCCCTCTACTGCCAAAAGGTAATCCAAGGCTAATCTATTTTGGTAGACTGCTGTCCTCATCCTGGTGTTATGCTTCGCTAGAAGATTGAGCGCTTGTGATGTCTCATTTGTGATAATCTCAACCACCGCCTGTAATCTTATAATACGGTTGAGCATATAAATAGGGGTTCTATAACCAAAGGTACCATCCTCAGCCCACGTGGCTGGCCCATAATAGTCTATGATACGCTGGGGAGGCCATTCATTATCTTCCCAGGTGCCTATCTCTATGGGTCCCCTTTTCTTCCTATGATTCACATCATACACTTTAACACCTAAAGTCTCACCTGTTTCAATCGGTAACAAGAAGAAGGATGGTTTGAGCATACCCAACACACATGCCCCTTCCCAGTCCTGTGGCAACTCCGAATAGGCTTTCTTACCACAGATCCAGTACAAATTTGCTGGGGCTCTCCAGGTAGATGTGATGGATAAATCAAACCACACATCCTTTAAATTGGCGTATCTAGCAAACGGGTTAGATGGTTCTGAGACATTTGAAGCCGACCACCAAGTTGTATTCTTTGTATCATCATCATAAGCTTTTTGCCCTAGACAAGTTAATTCTCCTACAGAAGTATTATACATTATTCCTTTCCTTGCTATGCAAACATAACCTATGATGGAGGTCTTTAATCTCCACTCAGATTTACCTCTAACACTCATATGATAATCGGCTTGTGTAGATATTAGTTGGTCAACTGCCTCAGAACCGGACATTACCTCCTTTGCTTCCCAAGGCCATTGGTCTCCCATGTTAGTACCTCCACACACATAGCAGTTGGTAACATTAAGACTACCGGCAATACTTTCAGCTAGGTCAATGAACAGGTTTTTAGCGTTATGGGGGATCTTATTATCTATACTCATCTCTTCATAAAAGGAATGGTATACTTGATGAGTCTGGGAGGATACCGTATCAGTCTCTATTCCTATAAACAATAATGTCCCAGGATCTAAACCCGTCCCGTATATCTGAAACCCAAATAAATTTCCATACTTATCTAGGAACTTGTCGGGGTTATTAATAAGTATATGGACTGGGTTGCATTCCATAGACTTACAATATGGGCTAGTCGGCAACTTAGTCACTATCATGTCTTTATCTACTGTCTGTCCCCAAGTCGCCCACCCCACACAAGACCAATATGGGCAAAAGTTATAGTCTTTATTTGGGCATCTAGGACTTACATATTTATTTTTACTACTGGGACAAATATATTTATCATTAGACCCATACGTCCTCTCCCATCTAAGATCCCCACATACATTCCACGGTTTTCTACCACTCGATATTGCTTTACACGCATCAAATAGCAGAACACCCGAAGAATGTACGGATTCTAACACCGTCTTATTAATTAGGGTCCCCTGAGGATCTCCATTCCTGAGAGTCAACCAAATTGTACGAGGTTGATACTCCGGACTGAAGCACTTAGGTTCTCCTACTCCTAAATGGCACACACTATAGTCTATATTTAAGTATCTACATCTCGATACATCTCCTTTACACTCGTATTGTGAATGCCAAATTAGGGTTTGGGAAATATGGTTACCTGTTCTCGTAGTCTTAATGCATACCTCACAGCTAGGAGTGTCGGTACCTCTACCTTCCTGAATATAAAAACACATGTAAATAAACACAATCAAAAACACATCTTTCGCCGTCATCCTCAGTCTTCGTCCGTGCGATGGAACCTCAGCTTCCAGGATGTGAGGGCTGCAGGGAATGGAGTTCTGCTCGTCTTCACAGGTGTCCCTTCGAGACTTTCCTGGCTTATACACTATGTGTTGGTAAGCGGACAGGCTTTATTATGGCCTTCTCACTCACACCTGTAACAATAAAATTTGTAATCCACAATAATTCCTCGTTACTCCGACTGAGTAGTGCGTTTCAACCGGATCTTGCAGGGATTCTCTGGATCTGCTGTAACTTGCCAAGAATCAACTGCTGCTGGCTTAACCCTGGAGTGATGTATCCACGGAGTCACTTCGGCTACTTTTATCGCTGTAGGGGTAGACAAAAGAACAACATAAGGACCTCTCCACTTGGGCCCTAACGGTACATTATTCCACTCTTTAATCCACACTTGGTCTCCTGGATGATAACTATGAACAGGGGGATAAATATTCACAGGTAATCTATCTTGTACCCATTTCTGTACCTCCTCCATAGTCTTACCCAACTCTACAACCTGCTGCCGGGTAATTCCTTCTCCCAACTGACTCAAATCCCCCCTTAAGTTACCAAGTACGGGAGGTGGTCGCCCATACATAATTTCAAAAGGAGAGAGGCCCATCCTTCTGGTAGGGGTACTGCGGATTCGCAATAGAGCTATAGGTAAGAGAACGTTCCACTTAAGTTGGGTTTCCTGACACATTTTAGCCAACTGGTTCTTAATAGTTCTATTCATTCTCTCTACCTTACCAGAACTCTGGGGTCTATATGCGGTATGAAGCCTCCACTTTATACCAAGCATATGAGTCAGTTGTTGTAGGCACTGATGAACAAAAGCTGGACCATTGTCCGATCCTATAGAGCAGGGTAGTCCATATCGGGGTATTATTTCTCGTAGCAGGAATCTCACAACTTCTCCTGCTTTCTCTGTACGAGTAGGACATGCTTCTACCCAGCCTGAATAGGTGCACACAATTACCAGCAGGTAACGATGTCCACCCGATTTAGGCATCACTGTAAAGTCTATTTGTAGATCGGACATGGGGAGTCCCCCCATAAACTGGACTCCTGGTGGCTTTACTGGTCCTTGTCTTGCATTATTCTTAGCACACGTTACACATCTTCGTACAATGGCCTGAGTCAAGTTGGACAATCTTGGTATGTAGAAATGTTTTCTGAGAGATTCTTCAGTACTGTCTCTCCCAGAATGTGTCCCGTTGTGATAATTTTGGACAATTTCTACCACTAGTGATGCTGGTATGACTATTCTTCCATCTTCTAGCTGATACCACTTATTCTCCAAATACTTTCCCGGTTCAGTCTTTAACCACTCCTCTTCTTGAGCTGTATAAACTGGAGTCCATTGGGACAGTGGAGTTGGTATAAGAGCAGCTATATGCCCCACATACTCCTGTCTTCCTGATTCAGCAGCACGCTTAGCTGCACTATCTGCCATCCGATTTCCCTTGGTTACATCACCATCTCCTCTCAGATGCGCTCGACAATGTATAATACCGACTTCTTTCGGCTCCCACACTGCTTCCAATAGTTGTAGGATTTCGGCTGCGTATTTGATTTCTTTGCCTTCTGAATTCAGTAGTCCTCTTTCTTTATACAAAGCTCCGTGGGCATGAGTGGTTAAGAACGCATACTTAGAGTCCGTATAGATATTCACTCTTAAACCTTCAGCCAATTGTAACGCTCGTGTTAGTG
This sequence comes from Pelobates fuscus, assembly GCF_036172605.1. Lineage (NCBI taxonomy): Eukaryota > Metazoa > Chordata > Amphibia > Anura > Pelobatidae > Pelobates > Pelobates fuscus. The sequence continues at coordinate 99,554,182 of NC_086324.1, read as the reverse complement.
CTATTAATTCTGCCTTTTGTGCTGATGTTCCTTTTGCCAGTGGCCGAGCTTCTATCACCTTGTCTATTGTTGTTACTGCATATCCTGCATAGCGGATCCCTTCTTTCACATAACTACTGCCGTCGGTATAATATTGAACATCGGGGTTCTGGATGGGAAAATCACGAAGATCTGGTCTACTTGAAAATACTTCATCCATTACTTCCAAACAATCATGTTGACTTTCAGTAGGTTGCGGCAAAAGGGTAGCTGGATTTAAGGTGTTTACAGTCTCTAAATGCACTCTTGGGTTTTCACACAACATTGCTTGATACTTGGTCATACGGCTGTTACTAAACCAATGATTTCCTTTGTAATCCAACAACGTCTGTACTGCATGTGGGACTCGTACATAAAGTTCTTGACCCAGAGTGAGTTTATCGGCTTCAGCTACTAGCAGGGCGGCTGCAGCTACGGCTCTTAGACAAGGTGGAAGTCCGCTGGCCACTGCATCCAGTTGCTTAGACATGTAGGCAACAGGTCTTTGCCATGATCCCAAGTACTGTGTCAATACTCCCACAGCCATTCTTCTTTGCTCATGTACATACAGGTAGAATGGTCGTGTGTGATCAGGTAGACCTAATGCTGGGGCACTCATCAAAGCCTTCTTCACATCTTCAAATGCCGTTTGCTGTTCTTGGGTCCATAAGAAAGGGTCGTGCTCTGTACCTTTGATAGCTGCGTACAGGGGTTTTGCTAGTATCGCATAGCTGGGAATCCATATCCTACAGAAGCCTGCTGCCCCCAAGAATTCTCGCACTTGTCTTCTATTCTTGGGTATTGGTATTTGGCAGACAGCCTCTTTTCTCTCGGGCCCCATAATTCTTTGACCTTCAGAGATATGGAATCCCAGATACTTGACAGTTGGCAAACACAACTGAGCCTTCTTTCTAGACACCTTGTATCCTGCCTTCCAGAGAATGTGCAGTAGATCGTGCGTTGCTTGCTGACAGATTTCTTTTGTAACTGCTGCTATCAACAAGTCATCTACGTATTGTAACAAGACACACTCTCCTGGGATGGACTCGAAATCCAGTAGATCTTGACTTAGGGCTGAACCAAATAGGGTAGGTGAATTTTTAAACCCTTGGGGCAGTCTTGTCCAAGTCATTTGGCGTTTTGAGCCCGTTACAGCATTCTCCCATTGGAAAGCGAAAATACATTGACTTTCTGCGGCAATTCGGAGGCAAAAGAAGGCATCTTTGAGGTCTAAGACTGTGAAGTAAGTAGCCCCGCCCGGAATTAAAGCAAGCAGGTTATATGGATTGGGTACAACTGGATGTATACTAACAACCGCATCATTGACTGCTCTCAAGTCCTGCACAGGTCGATACTCATCTGTACCGGGCTTTTGAACAGGCAGCAATGGGGTGTTCCAGGGGGAAGTACAGAATTTTAGGATACCATACCGTATGAACTTATCCAGATAGGATTGGATGTTCTTCTTAGCCTTCTGCGGGATGTGGTATTGTCTTAGGCTTACTGGATAAACCCCAAGTTTCAGTTCAATTTTTATAGGTGGAATATTGCGGGCCAGTCCTGGTGGGTTGTTCTCTGCCCAAACTCCTGGTATGTTAAATAATGTCTCATCACTCCTAGGGTTTTGGCTAGTCAACACTGTATAAAGTCGCCACTCTTCTTCCTTTGGTACGGATAATGTCATAATACCTGAAGGTCCATTAAACTTTAAGGATGTTGTTCCATTTGGTAGGAACGTAATCTGCGCTTGTAATTTTGATAGCATATCACGTCCCAGCAATTGGACTGGACATTCAGGCATATAAAGAAATTGGTGTTTTACTATGTGGCCTCCCAATGTACAGAGTCGACTTTTAAGAACCGGTTTTTCAGCACTTCTTCCAGTTGCTCCTATCACAGTAATAGTCCTTCCAGATGGAGGAGCAACTAGATTAGTCACCACTGAATGTTCAGCACCAGTGTCGATCATGAACGCACTCCTTTTTCCCCCTATTGATACATCGACCATAGGCTCCGCTCGACCAAGGGGGATGGAGCCCGGTCGGTATCAATAGTCCTCCATGACCGTGTCAGCCAATCCTACGAAGTCCCTACCTTCTCTATCGCGGGACCTTTGCGCTGCTGGAATATACCTGTCTTCCCTAACACTTCCTCTGTTCCCATTACTCCCTCTATAACCATTACTCCCTCCGGGGCCTCCTCTACCTCTCGCTCTGCCTCTAAAGTTTCCGTAGCCTGCCCTGGGTTGGTCTCTCTCGTACTGCTCTCTTTGCGGACATTCGTTCCTCCAATGCCCTTCTTCCTTGCAATACGCGCACTGATCCCTACTCAAAGGCTCCCTATTCCATCTATTATTGCCTCTATCTGGGCCCCGTTTATCTACGCCTGCGATCGCTACCGCTAGCATATCAGCCTTTTTACGCATCTTGCGCTCTTCCTCTTTCTTACTTTCTGTATCCCTGTTCATATAGACCTTATTTGCTACCTCCATTAGTTGGGTGATGGACATACCTGCAAACCCTTCTAACTTTTGTAGCTTGCGCTTAATATCTCCGTATGCTTGGCTGACAAAGGCGGAGTTAACCATTCGGGAATTGTCTGCGTCTTCCTGATTAAAGGGGGTATATAAACGGTATGCCTCCAATAATCGTTCATAAAAGACACTGGGCGCTTCATCGCTTTTCTGAATCACCTCAACTGTCTTCGACATGTTAATGGCTTTCTTTCCTCCTGCTTTCATGCCAGCAATTATAGCGTCTCTATAGGCTCTGAGTTGAACCATATCAGCACCATTTACGTTCCAATCGGGATCAGTGTTGGGATAGTGTGTTGCGGCCCATGCTGCTGGATTAGCTTGGTTCAAAGCACGGGCTCTATCTTCTAATGCTTTAATGGCTGCTTGATTTATTCTTGTCCTTTCCTCATTGTTAAATAAAGTCATTAATAACTGCTGGCAATCAGCCCATGTCGGATTATGCGTCTGTACTATTGAGGTGAACAGATCAGTCATGGCTTGTGGTTTCTCAGTATACGAGGAATTATGGGTCTTCCAGTTTAAAAGGTCGGTAGTGGTAAATGGGACATATACGAAGACTGGGTCAGCGTGTGCCATTTGACCTGCGGCATCGATATAAGCTGACCCGGGATTTAGGCGAAGAGGCATCTGATAGTGCTTTAATTGTTGGGCACCAGTCAACTGTCGGGTTTGGATGGGGCTACGTAGAGAGGCGTCAGTCATGGGTTCCGGTCGGGGAGAGATAGGGTATGGGGATGTGGGAGGTTGGTTTTGGGAAAAGGTCGTAAATAAAACACTTCGAGCCGAGCTAGATGAAGCTTGACCGGAAGTCTGAAGTGGCGCCAAATCAGGATATTCGTTTCTAATGGGGGTGGGTTCTGGTTCCGGAAGGGGAGATTTAGTACGAGGGGGGGTGGATCCTGTACTGGAGGAGGAAGCGGAAGTGGATGAGGGTAATGAGGGGAGGGGTGCAGGGCTTCCTGCGTTTGCGTCACTTCTTCTTAACGGAAAGTAAGGGGGCGGCAAAGGGATTTCGGACTCAGGGGGCGTGTCCAAAATGGGCCTAACACCAGTCCTAGTGGACGAACAAGTCCTAGCTACCATGAGGCGACACTGCTCCTCGTGGCATGTCTGGAGCCATTTTGGCGAGTCATTTACGGCCTGTCTCCAACAGTCAATATAAGGAAACTGGCCGTAAAGTTCAGGCCTACCTGATACAGCCACGTGTAAGCGCTGTACCAGAGTTAGATCCAAACTGCCACGTGGCGGCCATGCCGCAACCAAAGTAGGCCACTCCCTAGTGCACAAAGTAACTAAACGCACAGGAGACATCTTAACCCCAAAATCACAAGTTTTGAATCCCTTTTTAAAATTCTTCACCATACAACCTAAGGGATCCGGAATCGTTGACTGCGACGCACCCATACTTAACAATGGAACGTCGTCGACAACGAATACTATGCACGCGTACTATTCAACAATCACACCCGTTTCCTCTGGCAACAGCACCACGTGGTACGGTTACCAAGTGAAACGTACACAATAACAATAAACACTCAGGGAATTCCCGTACACACACAGCTGTTACACCAGTCACTATATAATCAATATTATGCCCTTTGGCGAAACTATACAGTCACCCACGCTATAATTCTCTATATACGAATTACCCGTCTATAACACACCCCAGCAGGGCCGCCATCAGGGGGTGACAACCATGACGGTTGTCACGGGCCCGGCGGCCCTGGGGGGCCCGGACTGCTCTGGCAGTCCCGGGCCCCACTTTCCCTCCCTGCACACATAGATAGCGGATATCGCTATCTATGTGTGCAGGCGCGGGCCCCCGCCCCGGCTTCCCTGTTACCGAAGAGGGGGCCCAGGCAGCACACAGCCTCTTCTCTTCTCCTCTCTGCGAATAAATCTCGCGAGACCCGGTTGCCATGGCAACGCTCCGCGGGTCTCGCAAGATTTGTTGGAGGAGAGAAGAGAAGAAGCTGTGTGCTGCCTGGGCCCCCTCTGCGGTAACAGGGAACCCAGGGGGCCCCACCATGCCACCGGACCACCAGGGATGGAATCTCCCCCCTCCCTGGACAAAGGTAAGCAGGGAGGGGGGAGAAACTATTTAATTAAATGTAATTTATTTTTTTTAAATATGTTAAAATGCCCCTTCCTCCCTCTCCCCCTCCCCCCAGATTGCACATTTACACACACACACACTACATACACTTACACAACACACACACACTACATTCACTGACACAACACACACACACTACATTCACTGACACAACACACACACTGCATACACTGACACAACACACACTACACACACTGACACAACACACACACTGCATACACTGACACAACACACACACACTACATACACTGACACAACACACACACACTACATACACTAACACAACACACACACTACATACACTAACACAACACACACACTACATACACTGACACAACACACACACTGCATACACTGACACAACACACACACTACATACACTGACACAACACACACACTGCATACACTGACACAACACACACTGCATACACTGACACAACACACACACACACTACATACACTGACACAACACACACACTACATACACTGACACAACACACACACTACATACACTGACACAACACACACACTACATACACTGACACAACACACACACTACATACACTGACACAACACACACACTGCATACACTGCCACAACACACACACACACACACTAACACAACACACACACTGCATACACTGACACAACACACACACACACACACTGTATACACTAACACAACACACACACTACATACTGACACAACACACACACTAACACAACACACACACTACATACACTGACACAACACACACTGCATACACTGACACAACACACAGACACTGCATATATTAACACAACACACACTGCATACACTAACACACTCTGCATACACCAACACAACACACACTGCATACACTGACACGACACACACTGCATACACTAATACAACACACACACTGCATACACTAACACACACAGTGCATACACTAATACAACACACACACTGCATACACTAACACACACAGTGCATACACTAATACAACACACACACTGCATACATTAACACAACACACACACTGCATACACTATACTGACACACACTCTGCATTCGCTACACATTAACACACTCTGCATTCACTACACTAACACACACTCTGCATCCGCTACACACTAACACACTCTCTGCATTCACTACACATTAACACTCTGCATTCACTACACATTAACACTCTGCATTCACTACACTAACACACACTCTGCATCCACTACACACTAACACACACTCTGCATTCACTACACATTAACACTCTGCATTCACTACACTAACACACACTCTGCATCCACTACACACTAACACACTCTCTGCATTCACTACACATTAACACACTCTCTGCATTCACTACACTAACACACTCTCTGCATTCACTACACATTAACATACACTCTGCATTCACTACAAATTTACACACACTACATTCATTACACTGACACACTCTGCATTCACTACACCCTAACACACACTCTGCATTTATTACACACTAACACACACTCTGCATTTATTACACACTAACACACACTCTGCATTCACTAAACTATGCACACACTCTGGATTCACTATACTGACACACACTCTGCATTCACTACACTAACATACACTCTGCATCAACTGTACACACAGCATCCGCTACACAAACATCCTGTATTCACAGTACACACACTACATCCACCACAAATTGAAACACTCTGCATTCACTATACACAGACACTGCGTCTAATACACACACTACATCCACTACAGACACTGCATCCACTAAACACATTTCATCTAGTACATACAAACACTACATCCACTACACAAACACACACTACATCACTGTACACACACTACATCCACTACTCAAACACTCTCTGCATTCACTACACATTAACACTCTGCATTCACTACACTAACACACACTCTGCATCCGCTACACACTAACACACCCTCTGCATTCACTACACATTAACACACTGCATTCACTACACTAACACACACTCTGCATCCGCTACACACTAACACACTCTCTGCATTCACTACACATTTACACACACTCTGCATTCACTACACATTTACACACACTCTGCATTCACTACACATTTACACACACTCTGCATTCACTACACATTTACACACACTCTGCATTCACTGCACTAACACACACTACATTCATTACACTGACACACTCTGCGTTCACTACACACTAACACACACTCTGCATTCATTACACACTAACACACACTCTGCATTCACTAAACTATGCACACACTCTGGATTCACTATACTGACACAAACTCTGCATTAACTGTACACACAGCATCCACTACACAAACATCCTGTATTCACAGTACACACACTACATCCACCACAAATTGAAACACTCTGCATTCACTATACACAGACACTGCGTCTAATACACACACTACATCCACTACAGACACTGCATCCACTAAACACATTTCATCTAGTACATACAAACACTACATCCACTACACAAACACACACTACATCACTGTACACACACTACATCCACTACTCAAACATACTCTGTGTTCACTATACACACTGCATCCGCTACACAAACACACTCTGCATTCACTGCACAAACAGTATCTAATACACACAAACACTACATCCATTACACACATTCTAATTCACTTCCACTATACACACCACATTCAGTCCCGCATCATTGTCAGCGGACTAGGTAGGGCGTGGGCGGGCCCGGGAGGGAGGGGGCGGGGGGGGGGGCCCAGACCTTGTGCTTTGTCAGGGGCCCCAAAATTTCTGATGGCAGCCCTGCACCCCAGTAACATCGTCTTTTACAAATAGCGGTTACAGTACGGTTAGCATAGGTCAAAGCACAAGTTAAGGTCACAATACAATTATTAGTGGTTATGGTGTTAAAACATGCAATGAACGACAGTGATTAGTACTTATATACAGTGTCAGTAAATATACAGGGTTATGGTACCGTGCACTATAATACAGCAACACACTATTAACACTCTCGCTAGACGGCTGAGCTCGCGCTATCTAACAAGATATACACTTTACTAAAACAATCGTTAACACATTTACAATTCCCAACTAAACTATTGGCCAGTACCTTGATGGACTACCTAAAACTATATACACCCGTTTTGGTTAGCCACACTGCCCAAGCACCACATATAGCGAGCTAGAGGACCGAATTTACACAGGCGCCTCTTAGTCGCACTATCAAAAGTCTAGTGGGTTCCAAATTTACACGCCTTCCCACTTAGCCCAGATAGGATGAGAACTAGCAAACCGAATTTACACAGGCGCCGCTTAGTCTCCCGGTCCCTCCGACCTAGCGAACGTAATATACACCCTAGAACGCTAGTCTAGACAAGACACCGGTGTCCGGCTAGGGTTATTTACACCAGGACCCCGCCTGACTAACCAAATCAAACGGTCTGACTAAAGAGCGTTCGATCGAGCGGTGCGCCTTCGCTCCTTCCCTCCGACAGAGGGGGCAGATACACAGATTCAAAACCCCTTTGGGCCTACCGCACAATCGGTATACCCCTAGTGGGTCCTGCCGTCTAAAACAGCAGTTGTCTTACCTCCTCGTTCCTGAACCTGAGTTCACACTCATCGACGGGGACACCCCAGCACTTCTCACGTAGAGGCCGATGATCTCCTGGACAACAGACCAGTGGCGCCGAGACGAAGGGAGGTCCACGCAGAAGTTCAGGGGTGCAGCCGTAGAGAACGTGGGCAAAGATAGACCGTCTCACGCCTCTGCCTCTCAGCTACCGTTGAACGATGAGCTTCCCGGCCAATGCACCAAATGATACCGGAGAAACTGACGGAAGCCAAGCACAGAGAGATGGACACAGGTTTCTTCAGGAAGGAAGAGATTCTTTATTGGATCACCGATCGGGACTCAGAGGGACTAATGTCACCAAAATACAGCAAGTTCTGAGCCCCGGACAATAGTGCAGGCTCCTTATATAGGCATATAACTCCTCCCATATTAAGCTCCACCCGCACATTCTCTTAACCAATCAACACAAATAAGAATTAACTTCCTGTTTGACCGCATGGCTTGTCCAGCACAATGGAGGAGGGGGAATACTATATCCTGTATTCTTGCACATGCTCCGTACACTACTGATCGTATCTTGCCTCGTGCAACCAACTGATCGATACGTCAGCATATGCACGTACACATGCCACGTGGTAATCTCTGCCTACTAAATTTATTTTTACCGAGATTCCACCACACTACTTTTGAAAATGGTATGCCATAATAGTGGAAATGTTATTACCCAGGCTGCCATGCTCTCTCAAAGGCGAGATAGGCCCAGAAAATCACAGCCAAATTTAAATGTAAAAAAGCAAAATGGATAAGCTGTATATATGACCCTGCAACTTTTTCCAAAACCCAATGAAACCTATACATGGGGGGTACCGTGGCGCTCCTGAGACATCACTGAACAGAATTAGGAGTGTTTCAGGGCAGTAAACTATATACTAACAATAATAAGATCAGTGAAGGTACAGTTTTTATGTGAAAAATGCAACAACAACAAAATCTGCACACTAACTTTGGCTAGGGTTTGTGCCCAAGTGGCTACTACAAAAGACTGGGCATACCCCATTTTGAATACCCTGGGATGTCAACTTTTTCACATGGTATGCCATGATGGGGGCTAGTTTTAATTTATGGGCTGCCATACTGTCTCAAATGCAACCTAGGCCCAGCAAACCAATCTGTCAAATTTCTATGTAGAAAAAAAAAATTAATGGACAAGCCTTATATTTGAACCTGTAACTTTCCAAAACCTCATAAAACCTAAACATGGGGGTTACTGTTTTACTCGTGAGACATTTCTGAATACAAATATGTATGTTTTATTGCAGGAAAACAGAATCGTATTCTGACATTAACCGTTAAATTGCCATGCAGAAATTGAAAAATAACCAAATTTCTTAATTTTTCAAAGTTTTTTTTTTTTTTATTTTATTCATGTAAAATGGAGTTCCATATATGAATGTTCGATATGAAATGAAAGCTCTGTTTTCCCTGAACAAAATAAGTGTTGGGTAAATTATTGTTGAACAGACATATAGTCAAATTCTGTGGTTTGTTTACATTTTGTTTTTCTCACAACTTGTACATTTGGCTCAGTCCTTAAGGTGTTAACCCCTTAAGGACACAGCTTCAGAAGCTGGACATACCCTTAAGGACACAAGCAATTTTTGCATTTTTTGCTGTTTGTGTTCAACTGCAATTTGCATCTCTCTTTTATTGCACCAACACATAATGTATACCGTTTTTTAGACCACAAAAAGGGCTTTATTTGATGTGACCTATACATGTATAAATTCTCATTTATTACAAAAAAAATGCAAAATAATGTGGAAAAAAACAAAAAAAAACGCTTTTTTCCCCCACGTTTTGGCAATAATAATGTGTGAATAATATGTACAGCTTAGGAAAAGTAATTCAAAATCAATTCATTTATGTGTCTTGATTTACAAAGTGCATAATATGTGTAGGATTTCAGTTTATTTTGAAAGTTACAGGTCACAAACTACAAGGTCTAAAATAAAAATTCAATGTGAAACAATTTTAGAAGTTGGTATGTTTGTCTTGGAAGTTTAATACCCATTACAGGAAACAAAATTGCCACACAAAAATATAGATTTATATAAAGTAGACATCACAGGCTATTTACCTAAGGTTATTTTGCCACTTTATGTAGCCATTTCACTGCCAATCTATATTGGAGTAAAATTGTGTTTTTTCTCTATTTTGGCATATTCACATATAACAAGGTTTTTGTAATGTGTATTTCGTAAATCTAGTGTGTGCTATCCCTGTACAGAACCCCATATTGTGTTCAGCTACATCTGCTGAGTAAAATGATAACCCCATTGTATACCTTTGCCCCTATTCTGTGAAGCTACAATGCCATATAGGAGACCATGCTATTTCAGTTTCTATAGTTTGAATTTTCATAGATGGTCATATGTCTGATTTTGCGGCATTATAGCCATTTGACTGTTCAAATAACCCCATAAAGGCCTTCCATTTGAGAAAGCAGACACTCCAAGGTATGTTATTAGGCATATATTATACCTTAACTTGCCACCATGTTTTCACCAATTTATTTCAGATTTTGTGGTGAGAAAAAAAAAAAAATATATATTTTTTTTTTACATACATGTTGCATTTTCGCTGGGTATTTCTTACATTTGATAAGTACCACTGTCATAAATTCCCCCTAAGTATGCTCAGTTACCTCTTCTGAGTAAAACAATATGCCCAATGTATGACCCAGACACTATTTTGTGAAGTTACAGTGCTGTGAAATAGATGTGATAAGTTCAGGTTTTTAAGTGTAAATTTACATGGAGGGTTTTAATGGGTCCGTATTCTATTTTTAGATATTAGCAGGCTGCTTTTTCCAATTACCCCAAAAAGGCATACTATTTCTTAAAGAAGACGCCCAAGGGTATTTCAAATGGCAAATTTTGAACCTTAGCGTGGGATAATTTTTCCGTTAGCTTGTATCAAGTGCAGTAGTAAAAAGCATTTTTTTTTCTGCTTTTTTGACACAGTGAGTTTGTACTGTATATTTTGCAAACCTTATGTGTGCTACGGCTTTATAATACTTTATATGTTGCTCAGCTATGTTGTCTGAGTACAGCAATACCCCCGTATGTACCTTTACCAGTTATATGGGGACGTTGAAGGGGCACATTTCAGACACAGCCATTGCAGGTTTTGTCAAACTTTGAATTTTTACGCTGTGTTGTTACCCCACTTTGAAGTTTTTTAGCAGGCTATATATTCCAACTATCCCATAAAAGCATACTATTTCTTAAAGAAGACATCCCAGGGTATTTCAAAAGGCATATTTTGAACCTTAGTGGGGGATCATTTTTCTGCTAGCTTGTACCAAGTGTAGTTGTAATATGCATTTTTTTAAATATTTTTTTTTTGCAGTGCAGAGAGTGATTACAACAGACGTGTGGTACCCCAAAGGCATTCCTCACGTTGATTTTCAGCAGATAAAACAGTGGGGTTTTCGAGGTTACTTGCACAATTTTAAATTAAGTTAGGATAACGTCAGGTTGTAGCATTCGATTGGGAAGTCAGAAAGGTACATTCAGATGCATCAGGCTTATTGCATGTTACATGTTAGTAGATTGGCTTAACTTAGTGATATTTACCACCTGAACTGCACTCGTTTTGTAGGAAAAAATATAGATTAGGCTGTAACTTGTAGCCACCTGGCTTATCATAGGTAAGGTATAGTGCTTACTCATTTAAGCAGTGCAGGTGTTAGGGTTTGGTCTAATGGGGGTACATTTATTTGCGCGTGGGGCTGCTGTGGAACGTGTCTTGGCGGTGAAGTCCCTAGCATGTTTGTGTTTAGGAATTACGTTAAATGCTAGATACCAGGATGTTAGTACAAGTATTGAACCTAGGAGAATGAGAAGTAAGGTACAAACGGAAATCAAAAGACAACCGGTCTACATGTGATAGAAAAATAAAAGGCAGACTGAATCTTCATTACGTATTGCCGGGGTCTTCTCCGGTGCTAAGGCGAAATATCGTGGCTATAGTCCACTGTGTGGCCCGGGTTCATCCGACGCCAGCTCTGCGCTTGACTTGTGAGTAGGCCGCTCGGGCCTTGTAGGTGATCCTACTCTCGCTCTGTGTCCTGTTCTCGGTTTGCTGCTCTTGTTGTAGGGGTGGTTACGAAGGCTGCTGGTCGCCGGGGGCGAGGTACATCCACCCTCCAGCCCCGGCCGGGATGAAGGCCGGCATCTTTAAACCACGGACCCGGGCACTTCCATGGGCCGGGTCCATCCCATGGTGGGAATAGCGGGGGGACCTGATGGTCTGCTGCCTTCTGTGGTGGCCATCCCTCCGTCCATGTGGGTGATGCCTTCGGGTCCTGCCCTTGGTGGCCCTCGGCCCAGGTGGGCCAGTAATAGGAGGTGCAGACTTGTCAAGGTAAGTTGGGCCCGAGGGGGTCCTCCACTCCCTCCGTCGCCTGCCACCTTGTCTGTCATTTCTGGAGGCTGGAGCGGTATAGAGATCATATGGGTCTCCAATTTGATCCATAACTGGTGAAAATGCTCATTCAGCCGCTGTAACATGCGGTCCACCGAGCGAAGGGCTAATTCACGTTGTTCATATGCCGTCTCTGCCGGCCATGTGGTAGTCGCCATATTAGGTGGGGCCTCCTCAGGTACTTGGGCCCTGTGCAAGATTCGCTTATCGAGTCGAGTGTGTAAGGCTGTTGAGTGGGGACCGGGATGACCCCCGCCAGTCAGGGGGGGGGGGGGGGGGGGAGGAGATTGTGTGTTCTCGTTTGTAACCAGGAGGCAGGGAGATCGTCTGCCTCTCCCCAGCTCCGGTTTTGTAGGCCGCATCGGTGCCCCTCAGGTCTCCCGTGACTTGGCCGTTTGGGAAGGTCTTGGGGTGTATCGCTGTGTCCCCTCTGGCATCTATATTGCCCGTCAGTGGGTTTAATCTTAGTTTTTTCTGGGATAAAACCCGTTTTATGTGCGTTCATAGCAGGAGCCCAGGGCACCTTTTTCTGCTTTTTTGACACACACCGTGAGTTTGTACTGTGTATTTTGCAAACCTTGTGTGCTACAGCTATATAATACTTCCTATCTTGCTCAGCTGTGTCATCTGAGCACAACAATACCCCCATATGTACCTTTGCCAGGTATATGCGGACATTGAAGGGGCACATTTGAGACACAGCCATTTAAGTTTTTTCAAACTTTACATTTTTACGCTGTGTCCATACCCCACTTTGGAGGTTTGTTTGTAGGTTAATTATTCCAGCTACCCCATAAAGGCATACCATTTCTTACCCTAGGGTATTTCAAAAGATGTATTTTAACCCTTAGCGTGAAATAATTTTTCCGCTAGCTTGTACCAAGTGTAGTGGTAATACGCTTTTTATATGCCTTTTTGACATACTCAATGAGTTTGTAAATTATATTTTACAAACCTTATATGTGTTACAGCAGTATAATACATCATATGTTGCTCCGCTATGTCATCTTACTTACAGCAATACCCCCGTATGTACCTTTACCATGTATATGACAACGTTGAAGGGGCACATTTGAGACACAGCCATTCAAGGTAGAATTTTTACGCTGGGTCCATGCCCCAGTTTGGAATTTTTTTTTAATACCGTATATACTTGAGTATAAGCCGACCCGAATATAAGCCGAGGCCCCTAATTTTACCCCAAAAAACTGGGAAAACTCATTGACTCGAGTATAAGACTAGGGTGGGAAATGCAGCAGCTACTGGTAAATTTCTAAATAAAACTAGATCCTAAAAAAATTATATTAATTGAATATTTATTTACAGTGTGTTTATAGAATGAATGCAGTGTGTGCGTATGAATGCAGTGTGTGCGTATGAATGCAGTGCGTGCGTATGAATGCAGTGCGTGCGTATGAATGCAGTGCGTGTATATATTAATTTAATATTTATTTACAGTGTGTGTGTATATAATGAGTGCAGTGCGTGTGGGAGTGCAGTGCGTGTGAGTGTGTGCGTATATATTAATTGAATATTTATTTATAGTGTGTGTGCAGTGTGTGTGTGAGTGCGGTGCGTGTGTGTGTGTGCAGTGCGTGTGCAGTGTGTGTGTGTGCAGTGCGTGTGTGTGCGTGCGTGAGTGCGGTGCGTGCGTGTGAGTGCGGTGCGTGTGAGTGCGGTGCGTGCGTGTGGGTGCGGTGCGTGCGTGTGTGTGTGTGTGTGTGTGAGTGCGTGTGTGTGTGTGATGCGTGTGTGATGCCGTATGTGTTGGTGGGGGTGGGCATTTTGATTGTTATATTATTAATTATTTTATTAATTATTTTATTTTTTAATATTATTTTTTTTTTTATTATTATTTTCGTCCCCCCTCCCTGCTTGCTAGCTGGCCAGGGAGGGGGGCTCTTACTCCCTGGTGGTCCAGTGGCATTGGTAGTTCAGTTGGGGGGACAGGGGGGCTGGCAGGGAGCTGTAACTTACCTGTCCTGCAGCTCCTGTCAGCTCCCTCCTCCTCCGCGCCGTCCGGTCAGCTCTTCTGTCAGCTCCCACTGTAAGTCTCGCGAGAGCCGCGGCTCTCGCATGATTTACACTGGGAGCTGACCGAGGTGCTGAACGGACGGCGCGGAGGAGGAGGGAGCTGACAGGAGCTGCAGGACAGGTAAGTTACAGCTCTGACAGCCCCCACAGCCCCTGTCTGTATTATGGCAATGCAAATTGCCATAATACAGACTATTGACTCGAGTATAAGCCGAGTTGGGGTTTTTCAACACAAAAAATGTGCTAAAAAACTCGCCTTATACTAGAGTATATACGGTAGGTTGTGTTTTCCATTAACTTCACAAAGGCATACCATTTCCTAAAGAAGACACCCCAGGGTGTTTCAAAAGGCATATTTGAAACCTTACCGTGGTATTATTTTTTCGCTAGCCTGTACCAAGTGTAGCGGTAATACGCATTTTCCCCCTTTTTTAAACATTTTTTTAACTTTTAAAAAGTTTATTTAGCTTTTAACAACGTATTTTACTATTTTAAAACTTTGTTTAATCTTTTCAAAAGTTTTTTAACTTTTTATTTTTTTTTAACTTTTTTTTAACCCCTAACTAGCCTAACTGTAAATTCCCCAATTTCCCCACTAACTTCTACCCACCTTAGCTAGATAAATAAATATTTTTAAAATATTTAAATGAATTAATTAAATACATTTAACCCCTGAGGATTAAAAAAAATAAAAGTTAACCCTCAGGGGTTAAAAGAAAAAATCAGATCACCGTGAAATACTGTGATCTGTATTTTGATCACTGCAGGCAGTGATCAAAGGGCAGGGAAGGGGTTAAGTTTTATTTGAAAGAGGTGAGGGGGGGGTGGGATTTTGTTACTAACACTTTTTTTTTTTCCAGCCAGAGACAGATCAGCACCGATTTGTCTCTCTGCTGTTCACAGCTCACACGGAGCTGCAGGGTTTCACTGCAGCACGTGTGATCACTCTAACTGCCGGTCAGAGCGATCACATGGGCTGAATCAGTGAAATTGCCCATGGTAGTGTGCCTCCGATAGGGAGACACACTACAGGAAGATTAACCCCACGATTGCCGCGATTGTGGCAATCAGGGGTTAATTTTCATTTATGATGGACATTTTCCGTCATAACAGAGGAATTTCCACCTATGAGAATGGGCCCAAAAATGGGACTGTCTCGTTGGTGGGAATATTCACCTTTGTGGACACTCCAGAAATGTCCTGGGGCTTAACCCCTACATATAGAGAGAACCAATGAAATATATACAACAAGCTGGAAAAAACCAGACTAGTTGAATATGTTGCTGGAAATAATTGTACATATATTATAATAGCTATGCAAACTGAAAAAATAGTAGTGATAGCAAATAGATAGAATAAATAGAGTCACATCTAATTCAAAGTGCAGTCTTGCCTTAATGGCTCACCTCAGAATATGTCTCTCCAATGGATACCCCTATCCTACTAAATCCGGCACAAGCCACTGTCTGGTGACTTTATTGAGGCTAAATGCAAGGTCAAGACTAGTGGCTTATGGATCTGTGTTGTAGGTCAGACGTCATGCAACTGACGTGGGTATTCAAGATTAAGTCACAGTCGGTCCTTTGGGGAATAACCCGGGCTACTGCTGGTTTTTGCGTATAAAATAGCTTTTAGATTAGCAGACTGTACCAGACTGAGTTCACCCTAACAACTACGTGGGGAACAGCATGTGAATGATAGCTGGAGTAGAGATATAGCTTGGCCGCTGTGGAGGATTGTCATATACCTCTCAGAGCTAAAGCCAGCCAGTTATAACTCTAGTGAATAGAGATTATACCCACTAATCTAAAGCTAATGGATATGCATACAGACTGTATAATACTGGATTCCCCCTAACTAATCAGTGGGGGACAGTATATGGATAATATCCGAAGTGAGATTGTCTTAGCCGCTATGGAGGGCTGTAAAAAACCTCTCAAAGTATACAGCTATATAATTCTAACTCTAATACATAGAGAATGAGTCGCAAATCAACAGCTAGTAGACATATATATAGTTATTCAAAGTAGACATACATAATGTGACCGTCAGGAGAGAAATAGAGGTGAAAATAAAGATTAGGGTGCCTCTATGTGCAGAACCATACTTAGAATGTTGGTTGCCTGCACATAGTGATAGATAACCTAGTGAGGAAAGCACACAGTGAAGGAAAATGAGCCCAAAAAGAGCCCGACGCGCGTTTCGGTGCTGTGATGCACCTTCGTCAGGGGCTGACTGGAGACTGCACCTCGGTCTCCTTTTACAAGGATTTAGGTCCCAGTGTCTCTAATTCTGTCCAATCAGGAAGTTGCTGTCATGCGCACTGCAGCTCCCGACCATCAGGTAATCATTATGCTAATGACGGTGTCCATTAAGCTAATAGGAGCCGTCTTAACCGGCTCAGTGCTGGAAAGATTAGTATAAGTCCTTATAGCCTCCGTGAGCTGTGGAGGTAATGTCCGGCTTCATACCGCCAGGGTGCAGTGTATCCTATGGATACAAAGTGATCACGGCTTTCCTTAACCCGTTCCATGCTGGGAAGGGACTGAACAGTTCCTAAACATGTCATGGGGCATAACGTTGGCAGTGATAGCCCAATCCAGGACTGGACACCGGGCGACAGTGCCCTGTACGGTGCTCATGTCTATCTTCCTATTGTATCGTTACCCAGTCCCAGGAGGCTGGGAACAAACGATTAACTATTAGAACGGACAGCTAGTGTCATGATGTAATGGTCCTAGTACGGATGTATATGTTCAGATGTCCAGTCAGAGTCATACCGTTAGGTATGAATTTATACGTACATAATACAAATAGATCACTACATAAGTGAATAAATAAATGGATAACTGGATAACTGTTTCTTGGTCGTTCTTCTGGTCATAATGGACATAATTTTATGTTACCCAGCATGATTAAAAGGAATACCTATTGCTCACATGGCTATAGGCTGACTTGTTAGTAGTGGACTCCGGGTTCTAAAGTGTTATGGTACAATGAGGGATCTGTAACCCTAAGATCCTATGAGTCCACCAGCATTTAGAGCCCCGAACTGAAATATATAGTGTTCAGGGTCCAGACCGGCAGCACTTAAATGATTGCCTAATGAGACCCAGCCATAGTATGTGTAGTGGGTACGGGTATCCAAAGCCCGATTAGTTGGTGGTTTAGATGGAGTGGAGCAGAAATGCTAGGTGTTGGGACAGAGGGTCAATATACCCGTAGAGACCTGGTTTAAAGAAAAAGTGAAAAAGGAACAAAAAGAAAAAGAATGCTAGTTCTATATAAATATTCACATATTTACAAAATATACAGTTTACAAATGATGCTTAATGCATTATAGATAAATAAAGCTTGCTTGAATGTGTATGGAATTTGCCGATTGTGTTCAAAGGGGAATATGCCCCGAATCATAGTGGTTATGGTTGTGGGATGTGGTACAACCTGTGGATCAGGGAAACATATTTTCTTGGCTATTTAATAAATAAATAAATAAACCAGTGATGTTTGAGTAGGTTCATAAAAACGAGGTATAGGAGAATCCTTCATTTAGACCAGAAGGGGAAAGGGTTTTCAGTGTGAAAATCCAATAGCTCTCTCTTTGGAGTAGTTTGATATCTATATCACCCTTCCTCGGGCCTAGTTTAATTTTTTCGATCCCATTGAACCTTATGCCCTGTGCTGTACCTTCATGTCTCAGTTTGAGATGCCTAGAGATGACCGTGTCTATGTGTCTAGAGATAATCAGTTTGTGTTGCAACTTCTACAATTCATCTTAACACACAACTATTTCCTCTTTGAGGGTACCCACTACCACCAGGTGAGAGGGACTGCGATGGGGACGACTTGTGCCCCCTCATATGCAAACCTCCACCTGGGGTGGTGGGAACAGAATATAGTGTTTAGTCCCAAATTCGCTGAATACCAGGACTACATTAGTCTCTGGAAACGTTATATAGACGACGTACTGATTGTATGGACAGGTCCAATTGAGTCGTTTGATGAATTCGTCAAGGCTCTTAATCTGAATGACCAGAACCTGAAACTGACCCATGAGGTGGGGGATAATAAAATCAACTTTTTGGATCTGACTTTACAAATCACGGAAAGCAACAAAAAGCATATCTCTACCACTCTATTTAGGAAGCCCACAGCCACCAATAATCTTCTGAACTGGCAAAGCCACCATCCAAAATCATTAAAGTATGGGATACCGGTAGGACAATATCTCCGTGTAAGAAGAAACTGCTCCACTATTGAGGAATTTAAAATTAAAGCCAAGCTGTTAAGATCACAGTTTAAGACCAAGGGATACTCAAATAGATGTCTCAAAGCGGCCTACTTAAGAGCACTTACGACTGAGCGAAAAGACCTACTAGAGGACAACCCCCTCAGGGAAAAGACCCCAAGCCAGATTAGATGTATTGGTACTTTTGACGCAGGCTGGGATCCAGTCAAGGGTATTTTGAATAGATACTGGCCCCTGATTTATCAAGATCAGCACCTTAAGGAAGTTTTGTCACCACATGTGTCACTTACGGCCAGGAGAGGACGTAACCTAAAAGATCTACTGGTACCTAGTCACCTCTCCTTACCCAAAGCGGAAAATACGTGGCTAAAAACACCGGCAGTAGGCACGTTTCAATGCGGCCGCTGCAAGGCGTGTAGGTATATTCTGAGAAAATCAAAAACATTTTCGAATTCCACCAATACACAGACACATGAGGTCAACACTTTTTTCAATTGCCAAACGTCAGGTCTGATCTATCTCCTAACCTGTAGCTGTGGCCTCATGTATGTGGGTAAGACCTTTAGGCCGTTCAAGAAACGCATTCTTGAACATGTAAATTCGGTAAACCCCTCTAGACACATAGACACGGTCATCTCTAGGCATCTCAAACTGAGACATGAAGGTACAGCACAGGGCATAAGGTTCAATGGGATCGAAAAAATTAAACTAGGCCCGAGGAAGGGTGATATAGATATCAAACTACTCCAAAGAGAGAGCTATTGGATTTTCACACTGAAAACCCTTTCCCCTTCTGGTCTAAATGAAGGATTCTCCTATACCTCGTTTTTATGAACCTACTCAAACATCACTGGTTTATTTATTTATTTATTAAATAGCCAAGAAAATATGTTTCCCTGATCCACAGGTTGTACCACATCCCACAACCATAACCACTATGATTCGGGGCATATTCCCCTTTGAACACAATCGGCAAATTCCATACACATTCAAGCAAGCTTTATTTATCTATAATGCATTAAGCATCATTTGTAAACTGTATATTTTGTAAATATGTGAATATTTATATAGAACTAGCATTCTTTTTCTTTTTGTTCCTTTTTCACTTTTTCTTTAAACCAGGTCTCTACGGGTATATTGACCCTCTGTCCCAACACCTAGCATTTCTGCCTACTTAAGAGCACTTACGACTGAGCGAAAAGACCTACTAGAGGACAACCCCCTCAGGGAAAAGACCCCAAGCCAGATTAGATGTATTGGTACTTTTGACGCAGGCTGGGATCCAGTCAAGGGTATTTTGAATAGATACTGGCCCCTGATTTATCAAGATCAGCACCTTAAGGAAGTTTTGTCACCACATGTGTCACTTACGGCCAGGAGAGGACGTAACCTAAAAGATCTACTGGTACCTAGTCACCTCTCCTTACCCAAAGCGGAAAATACGTGGCTAAAAACACCGGCAGTAGGCACGTTTCAATGCGGCCGCTGCAAGGCGTGTAGGTATATTCTGAGAAAATCAAAAACATTTTCGAATTCCACCAATACACAGACACATGAGGTCAACACTTTTTTCAATTGCCAAACGTCAGGTCTGATCTATCTCCTAACCTGTAGCTGTGGCCTCATGTATGTGGGTAAGACCTTTAGGCCGTTCAAGAAACGCATTCTTGAACATGTAAATTCGGTAAACCCCTCTAGACACATAGACACGGTCATCTCTAGGCATCTCAAACTGAGACATGAAGGTACAGCACAGGGCATAAGGTTCAATGGGATCGAAAAAATTAAACTAGGCCCGAGGAAGGGTGATATAGATATCAAACTACTCCAAAGAGAGAGCTATTGGATTTTCACACTGAAAACCCTTTCCCCTTCTGGTCTAAATGAAGGATTCTCCTATACCTCGTTTTTATGAACCTACTCAAACATCACTGGTTTATTTATTTATTTATTAAATAGCCAAGAAAATATGTTTCCCTGATCCACAGGTTGTACCACATCCCACAACCATAACCACTATGATTCGGGGCATATTCCCCTTTGAACACAATCGGCAAATTCCATACACATTCAAGCAAGCTTTATTTATCTATAATGCATTAAGCATCATTTGTAAACTGTATATTTTGTAAATATGTGAATATTTATATAGAACTAGCATTCTTTTTCTTTTTGTTCCTTTTTCACTTTTTCTTTAAACCAGGTCTCTACGGGTATATTGACCCTCTGTCCCAACACCTAGCATTTCTGCTCCACTCCATCTAAACCACCAACTAATCGGGCTTTGGATACCCGTACCCACTACACATACTATGGCTGGGTCTCATTAGGCAATCATTTAAGTGCTGCCGGTCTGGACCCTGAACACTATATATTTCAGTTCGGGGCTCTAAATGCTGGTGGACTCATAGGATCTTAGGGTTACAGATCCCTCATTGTACCATAACACTTTAGAACCCGGAGTCCACTACTAACAAGTCAGCCTATAGCCATGTGAGCAATAGGTATTCCTTTTAATCATGCTGGGTAACATAAAATTATGTCCATTATGACCAGAAGAACGACCAAGAAACAGTTATCCAGTTATCCATTTATTTATTCACTTATGTAGTGATCTATTTGTATTATGTACGTATAAATTCATACCTAACGGTATGACTCTGACTGGACATCTGAACATATACATCCGTACTAGGACCATTACATCATGACACTAGCTGTCCGTTCTAATAGTTAATCGTTTGTTCCCAGCCTCCTGGGACTGGGTAACGATACAATAGGAAGATAGACATGAGCACCGTACAGGGCACTGTCGCCCGGTGTCCAGTCCTGGATTGGGCTATCACTGCCAACGTTATGCCCCATGACATGTTTAGGAACTGTTCAGTCCCTTCCCAGCATGGAACGGGTTAAGGAAAGCCGTGATCACTTTGTATCCATAGGATACACTGCACCCTGGCGGTATGAAGCCGGACATTACCTCCACAGCTCACGGAGGCTATAAGGACTTATACTAATCTTTCCAGCACTGAGCCGGTTAAGACGGCTCCTATTAGCTTAATGGACACCGTCATTAGCATAATGATTACCTGATGGTCGGGAGCTGCAGTGCGCATGACAGCAACTTCCTGATTGGACAGAATTAGAGACACTGGGACCTAAATCCTTGTAAAAGGAGACCGAGGTGCAGTCTCCAGTCAGCCCCTGACGAAGGTGCATCACAGCACCGAAACGCGCGTCGGGCTCTTTTTGGGCTCATTTTCCTTCACTGTGTGCTTTCCTCACTAGGTTATCTATCACTATGTGCAGGCAACCAACATTCTAAGTATGGTTCTGCACATAGAGGCACCCTAATCTTTATTTTCACCTCTATTTCTCTCCTGATGGTCACATTATGTATGTCTACTTTGAATAACTATATATATGTCTACTAGCTGTTGATTTGCGACTCATTCTCTATGTATTAGAGTTAGAATTATATAGCTGTATACTTTGAGAGGTTTTTTACAGCCCTCCATAGCGGCTAAGACAATCTCACTTCGGATATTATCCATATACTGTCCCCCACTGATTAGTTAGGGGGAATCCAGTATTATACAGTCTGTATGCATATCCATTAGCTTTAGATTAGTGGGTATAATCTCTATTCACTAGAGTTATAACTGGCTGGCTTTAGCTCTGAGAGGTATATGACAATCCTCCACAGCGGCCAAGCTATATCTCTACTCCAGCTATCATTCACATGCTGTTCCCCACGTAGTTGTTAGGGTGAACTCAGTCTGGTACAGTCTGCTAATCTAAAAGCTATTTTATACGCAAAAACCAGCAGTAGCCCGGGTTATTCCCCAAAGGACCGACTGTGACTTAATCTTGAATACCCACGTCAGTTGCATGACGTCTGACCTACAACACAGATCCATAAGCCACTAGTCTTGACCTTGCATTTAGCCTCAATAAAGTCACCAGACAGTGGCTTGTGCCGGATTTAGTAGGATAGGGGTATCCATTGGAGAGACATATTCTGAGGTGAGCCATTAAGGCAAGACTGCACTTTGAATTAGATGTGACTCTATTTATTCTATCTATTTGCTATCACTACTATTTTTTCAGTTTGCATAGCTATTATAATATATGTACAATTATTTCCAGCAACATATTCAACTAGTCTGTTTTTTTCCAGCTTGTTGTATATATTTCACATTTTCCGTCATGCGTCCTTAAGGGGAGTGCTGCAATGACAGAAAATTTCCGTCATGTGTCCTTAAGGGGTTAACACTTGGGTAGGCCTATGCTTATTTGCAAACAATAGCTAATTAACCAACAATCAATAGCAAACACCTATGTTATGTTCTGCGGGTGCAGGCTTTTAATGTAAAGAGTGAAAGATTACATTGGCTGACCTCTAATAACGTTCCAGCACCCTGGAAATTGAATGTAGTGAGAGGATATAAGCTAAACCACTCCCTATTGAGAAACTGAGTCTGCTCTTTCCTAAAGTAAGAGGTCTGATATTTTTTTACAACTATTATAGAAAGTGCCGGCAATTCATCAGCATTTTATCCTTTCTTGTCCCATCATCTGTGAGGGGAGGAGTAGTAACCCATTTGTAATACTGCCATGTGAATAGATGAGAAAAGAAATCTACTAAAAGTATATATTATTATTATTATTATTATTATTAAGTTCTTATTCTTGTCCATGATCAGGTGATATGACACACAAACTGTACTCAAATCTCCAAAATAGATTGTTTGATAAGTATCATCTGTTGTCAGTGATAGGTGTATCCTTTCCTTCTAGCGAATCATTGCTTGATATCATTTCCAGGTGCAATTCTGTACTTGTACTACAATGTTGATTCCTAATGTATAATTTGGCTCTAACCATCATATTCATTCTTTTACTTTGCAGAGTGGAATAAACGCAGAACTGACTATTTTGTCATGGTCTCAGATGACTCTGATGAAGAGATCTCTGCTGCTCTAAGCAATCCTGTTCATATCTTAGATGATGACGAGGAGGATGAGGATGTTGTCATACTTGAGGTAATAGTAACATTTATGATTGTATTGTAATTTGGGGTTTTGTGTCTTTCAAGATCAAATATAGAGGTATGCATAATAAGAGTATATATATATATATATATATATATATATATATATGTTCCTTCTCCCCAAAAATATAATTAAGTATTCCTTTACTGAAAGGGTAGTGGATGCATGGAATAGCCTTCAAGCTGAAGTGGTAGATGTTATACAGTGAAGCAGTTTAACCACTTAGTGACCAGACCACTTTTCAATTTTCTTACCGTTTGGGACCAGGGCTGTTTTTACATTTCTGCTCTATTTGTGTTTAGCTGCAAGTTTCCTCTTACTCATGTACTGTACCCACACATATTATATACTTTTTTTCTCGCCATTAAATGGTCTTTCTAAAGATGCCATTGTTTTCATCATATCATATCATATAATTTACTATAAAAAAAATTATAAAATATGATGATTTTTTTTTTTTAAAAAGCACACCTTTTCTAACTTTGACCCCCAAAATCTGTTACGCATCTAAAAACACCTGTGCAAAATTGTTTCTAAATTTTTTCCTTAGTTTAGAAATACCCAATGTTAACATGTTCTTCTCTTTTTTTGGAAAATTATAGGGCTATAAGTAAAAGTAGCACTTTGCGATTTCCAAACCACCCCCCCCCCCCCCCCCCCCCCCAAAAAAAAATTAACTCAAGTTGTAACACTGATATCTGTCAGGAATCCCTGAATAACCCTTCACATATATATATTTTTTTAAAGAAGACAACCCAAGGTATTAAACATGTAATAAAAAAATAACAGGTAATAAAAAAAATTAAAAAATAATTGGTGATTTGTTTTTGACACACATAGCAATTTAAGAATACATGTACTAAGAACTTTAAGAGTTACTACCAAAGAACACCTCAATATGTGTTCAGCAAGAGCTTCTGAGTACAGTTATACCACTTATGTATAGGTGTGTCAGGTTCTCTGGGACCTAAAAGACCTTATTTGGAGGGTGTGCATTCCAGTTTTCCAAAGCCGGCCAATTTTTAAAGCCGGTCAATGTAATTTACCCCCATCAAACCATATATTTTTGAAAAGTAGACAACCCAGGGTATTCAATATGGGGTATGTCCAGTCTTTTTTAGTAGCCACTTAGTCACAAACACTGGCCAAAGTTAGCATTCATATTTGTTTGTGTGTTAAAAATGCAAAAAACAATTGTCACTTTCACTGACAATATCATCGCTGTGATATGTTTTACTATTTTGAAATACTAATATTTGTGTTCATCGAAGTCTACCGAGTAAAACAGTACCCCCATGTACAGGTTTTAGGGTGTCTTGGAAAGTTGCAAGGTTAAATACAATGCTAGCAAATTTAATTCTTTGGACTTTCGGCCTGGGTTGTCAGGCAGGACCCCCAAATTGCAATCAATAAAATTACTTAATTATGTAAAAATATTACATAAATATGCACGTCGAATTTAAATATATATACATATTTATGTATTTGAAGTCTACATGTATATTTATGAAATTATTTGTAATTATGTATATGGACATATGTATATTTCTTAATATATATATATATATATATATATATATATATATATATATATATATATATATATATATAAAATTTCATTTTCAAGTGTATATATATTTATAGTAGACAAAAAAGGAGAGGAAAGGAAGCCTTAAACAGGCACTCAATAGGTAGGGGATAACCCTCAAGAACTACCAGGGTAGTGACAAACAAAACAGAAACAAGAAGAGTGCCCTGCGTATTAATACGTAACCTTTAATAAATATATTGATAAAAATAGGTGAAATACCACCAAAAAATGTGAACCAATAAAAAACTGTTATAATTCCAATAGGATGAAATATCAAAAATAGGTTATAAGTGCCAGAGTATTGACAGATTATAACAGATGTTCCAGCATGTGAGGGGTTAAAAACCCAATTCCGTAAACCCCCACCATGTTGGAAGTGTAAACTGCTTCAAAAAATGAATAAAAAAGAGAGGACATGTACTGAGGCGATCGTTATCCCCACGGATATACCACTGGACGCTATAGCGAAGATGGTATCACAGTACTAAACTGAGGGTAATCTGCCCCATGTTTATAGGTATACCCATGTGAACGGAGACCTCATTCTATAGATCCCTGAGTCCATACGTGAGACTTCAGTAATGAACTGTTATTAACAATTGTAAGTCTATACAGTGATACGTAGAAGCCTGAAACTAGAGAGAGGTCCTGTTCAAAAGTTTTCAGTGTCCTCTCCTAAATAGCTATGTGCAAAAGAGCAGTAATTTCGCACATGGAAATACATGAAAAACTGAGATCTCCAGGGTATGAGGTTTCAGATAGATCACATAGACATATAATGTAGGCACACTGGGTAACAAGCTGTATACATTGGTAACATATGTGAGATGTTAGATCGACCATGGGAGTAAAACACTCCTAACTGCAGATCGCTAACACAGCCATTGTAACTGGTACAGCCTTAATGCATGGTATAATACCAATGCTAGTCAGGTATACCCCCCTGTGTCTCCTAGGTACCCCTATATGGCCTAACACATATATGCATGGGTACCACAATCAATAATGTACCCTCAGTCCGTATTCCATGATAGGTCAGAGAGAGACTTCAAAATGAACCCGGGGGAAACAGGATAAAAAACACGGCCAATGCAATAGTAATGATAAGAAGGTTTTAAACTTCTGCAACATAGCAGTAAAACTGTGGCCACTTAACCGGGTTTCTCCTAGTAGGAGTTTGAAGTCAGCTCAGGATCCATAATATCACGAATGCCATGATGAACAGAAACTGGTGATATGGCTGGATCGTCAGCCCCTGACGTGCACGTTTCGCCCGCAGCTCATCAGAGGGGACTATATATTTATATCTCAAAATACAGTTAGAATAAAATTACATATACAGTTGCAAGAAAAAGTATGTGAACCCTTTGGAATGATATGGATTTCTGCACAAATTGGTCATAAAATGTGATCTGATCATCATCTAAGTCACAACAATAGACAATCACAGTCTGCTTAAACTAATAACACACAAAGAATGAAATATTGCCATGATTTTATTAAACACACATGTAAACATTCACAGTGCAGGTGGAAAAGTATGTGAACCCTTGGATTTAAAAACTGGTTGAACCTCCTTTGGCAGCAATAACTTCAACCAAACGTTTCCTGTAGTTGCAGATCAGACGTGCACAACGGTCAGGAGTAGTTCTTGACCATTCCTCTTTACAGAACTGTTTCAGTTCAGCAATATTCTTGGGATGTCTGGTGTGAATCGCTTTCTTGAGGTAATGCCACAGCATCTCAATCGGGTTGAGGTCAGGACTCTGACTGGGCCACTTCAGAAGGCGTATTTTCTTCTGTTCAAGCCATTCTGTTGTTGATTTACTTCTATGCTTTGGGTTATTGTCCTGTTGCAACGCCCATCTTCTGTTGAGCTTCAGCTGGTAGACAGATGGCCTTAAGTTCTCCTGCAAAATGTCTTGATAAACTTGGGAATTCATTTTTCCTTCGATGATAGCAATCCGTCCAGGCCCTGACGCAGCAAAGCAGCCCCAAACCACGATGCCCCCACCACCATACTTCACAGTTGGGATGAGGTTTTGATGTTGATGTGCTGTGCCTCTTTTTCGCCACACATAGTGTTGTGTGTTTCTTCCAAACAACTCAACTTTGGTTTCATCTGTCCACAGAATATTTTGCCAGTACTGCTGTGGAACATCCAGGTGCTCTTGTGCAAACTGTAAACGTGCAGCAATGTTTTGTTTGGACAGCAGTGGCTTCCTCTGTGGTATCCTCCCATGAAATCCATTCTTGTTTAGTGTTTTACGTATTGTAGATTTGCTAACAGGGATGTTGGCATTTGCCAGTGACTTTTGTCTTTAGCTGACACTCTAGGATTCTTCTTCACCTCATTGAGCAGTCTGCGCTGTGCTCTTGCAGTCATCTTTACAGGACGGCCACTCCTAGGGAGAGTAGCAGCAGTGCTGAACTTTCTCCATTTATAGACAATTTGTCTTACTGATGAACAGCAAGGATTTTGGAGATACTTTTATAACCCTTTCCAGCTTTATGAAAGTCAACAATTATTAATTGTAGGTCTTCTGAGAGCTCTTTTGTGCGAGGCATCATTCACATCAGGCAATGCTGCTTGTGAAAAGCAAACCCAGAACTGGTGTGTGTGTTTTTATAGGGCAGGGCAGGGCAGCTGTAACCAACACCTCCAATCTCATCTCATTGATTGAACTCCAGTTGGCTGACATCTCACTCCAATTAGCTCTTGGAGATGTCATTAGTCTAGGGGTTCACATACTTTTTCCACCTGCACTGTGAATGTTTACATGGTGTGTTCAATAAAAACATGGCAACATTTCATTATTTGTGTGTTATTAGTTTAAGCAGGCTGGGATTGTCTATTGTTGTGACTTAGATGATTATCAGATCACATTTTATGACCAATTTGTGCAGAAATCCATATCATTCCAAAGGGTTCACATACTTTTTCTTGCAACTGTATATAATTAAAAAAATATTTTTACTTTTTTATTAATTACGATTTATTTTTATAATATATATTCTAGTAGTTTTACTCTGTGTATTTTTTATATTAAAATATGTATATATTAAATACACTTAGTATGATATTATATATAAGGGGTGTGTGTGTGTGTGTGTGTGTGTGTATGTATATATATATATATTTTCAATTTATTAACGTTATTTTTTTAAGCTTTTTTTTCACCAACAGGGGGCTGCCTGTCAGTTCAAGCAGTCCCCCTGCTGGCAGCACTGTGGACACCTATTGTGGCTATGTGCCCGCTCTTTCAGAGCGGTCACATGGCCCCTGGGGGTCCTAATTTGCAGAACGGCGACTGTCTGGCCTGTCAAACTTCTGGAATAAAAGGGAATCATGACATGTCACACATGTCATGTGTCCTTAAGGGGTTAAAGGGACACTATAGTCACCAGAACAACTACAGTTTATTGAATTTGTTCTAGTGAGTAGAATCATTACTTTCAGCCTTTTTGCTGTAAACACTGTCTTTTCAGAGAAAATGCAGTGTTTACATTACAGCCTAGTGATAACTCCACTGGCCACTCCTCATATAGCTGTTAGAGATCATTCCTGGGTCATGGCTGCCTAAAATGCATCCAAACATTCAGTATCTCCTCCCTCTGCATACAGACACTGGACTTTCCTCATAGAGATTCATTGATTCAATTCATCTCTATGAGGAGATGCTGATTGGCCAGAAACATAGAAACATAGAAACATAGAATGTGACGGCAGATAAGAACCATTCGGCCCATCTAGTCTGCCCAGTTTTCTAAATACTTTCATTAGTCCCTGGCCTTATCTTATAGTTAGGATAGCCTTATGCCTATCCCACGCATGCTTAAACTCCTTTACTGTGTTAACCTCTACCACTTCAGCTGGAAGGCTATTCCATGCATCCACTACCCTCTCAGTAAAGTAATACTTCCTGATATTATTTTTAAACCTTTGTCCCTCTAATTTAAGACTATGTCCTCTTGTTGTGGTAGTTTTTCTTCTTTTAAATATAGTCTCCTCCTTTACTGTGTTGATTCCCTTTATGTATTTAAATGTTTCTATCATATCCCCCCTGTCACGTCTTTCCTCCATGCTATACATGTTAAGATCCTTTAACCTTTCCTGGTAAGTTTTATCCTGCAATCCATGAACCAGTTTAGTAGCCCTTCTTTGAACTCTCTCTAAGGTATCAATATCCTTCTGAAGATAGGGTCTCCAGTACTGTGTACAGTACTCCAAGTGAGGTCTCACCAGTGTTCTGTACAATGGCATGAGCACTTCCCTCTTTCTACTGCTAATACCTCTCCCTATACAACCAAGCATTCTGCTAGCATTTCCTGCTGCTCTATTACATTGTCTGCCTACCTTTAAGTCATCAGAAATCATCACCCCTAAATCCCTTTCCTCAGATGTTGAGGTTAGGACTCTATCAAATATTCTGTACTCTGCCCTTGGGTTTTTACGTCCAAGATGCATTATCTTGCACTTATCCACATTAAATGTCAGTTGCCACAACTCTGACCATTTTTCTAGTTTACCTAAATCATTTTCCATTTGGCTTATCCCTCCTGGAACATCAACCCTGTTACATATCTTAGTATCATCCGCAAAAAGACACACCTTACCATCAAGACCTTCTGTCAGGGCTGTGTTTGAATCATGCTGGCTCTGGCCCTGATCTGCCTCTTTGTCAGTCTCAGCCAATCCTATGGGGAAGCATTGTGATTGGATCAGGCTACCACTTCTGATGATGTCAGCAGACTGCTTGTTTTTTTGAGGCAAACAGCACGCAGATCTACAGCTTCTGGCTTGAATACAGTAAGATGTTGCTATATTTATGGAGGCATGAGGGGCCCAGGGGGTCTAGATGGTGGTGTTAACACTACAGGGTCAGGAATACATGTTTGTGTTCCTGACCCTATAGTGATCTTTTAAGGTATATCTTTTATAGACAAAACAAAACAATGGTTTTAAGTAGAATCATCACATGTAAAGTTTATGCACAACCCAATAGTTAACTAAAAGTTAACTATGGGTTGTACTTTGTATATATTTTTTTCTGATTAGAATTTAGTTATTGCTGCAACTACTTGTTTCTTCGTCTACCGGTTAGTGGACTAACAAACACAGTAGTTTTAGCTCTGCAGAATTTGTTGGTGCTTTAAAAATAATTCACATATACATGGCTGTCCTGGCATTGAACATTCTAGAATGATTCCTGAAGAATCATAGATGATAGTTACCTGGAACATGGACATGCAGCAGAGATAAGTGTCATACTTTCCTCTTCTGCACTTCTCATTGTCAAGGTTAGGGAACAAAGAACTTTCAGCTATAAAGAAGAGAAACTGTCACTTAAAGCAACATGCTGTTATTTTTGCCAATCTGTCTTTTATTGAGGCATAGAGATGATAATACAGAATTATGAAATCGTAGTTAATATATATGTACACATGTCAAGAAGATACAAACGGTATGCATATTGGAAAAACTCCAGAGTGAAACAACCTCTTTTTGTTGTTTAAATTAGAATTAAAACAAAGAAAATTACACTAGCTAGACAAACACAAATTTGCTTAATAGGCCTACATAATTATCTGGGCATGTGGCATAATACAATTATTCAGGTTAGGCACACCAATCTAGTTCTGAAGAAAACCTGTGCTAGCCGACAGACATTTTCAAATTAGATAACTTTGAGCAAACTGTGGTCATAGGCTAAACAGCAATATTAAGTAGCCTATTGAGTCTCGAAAAACAGTAGGTAATGATAAATATCAGACTAAGCAGGCATGGCTAGTAGTATAGTATAGAGTACACCGGTATGATACAGGCCCCAGATACGGTAGTTACCAGAACGTTCTTAATACTCAACAGAAAATTAACCATTGCCCAATTCGAAAAATACTAAATACAAAGCACAGTAAATTAATACGTGAAAACGAGGTTTGCAAAAACTAATAGAAACCACTGGAGCCTTGCTAGGTAGGTCACGCAGTCCCCTGCGCTCCGCTCCATGAAACCTCTGATGTAGACATGCGACTCGGCCCATTTCAGCCTCTGGCCAGGGTGTAGTAAGCAGCATTTCCTCATGATGGTAAATCCGTCCAGTACCACTCTGCCAGCCCTAGGCACTGCATGATCCCGTAACCTGTGCGCTTAGTTCTAGCTCCACTCTGGGGCCAACAACAGAGTTCCTGGAGAAAGTGGTATGTCTACTCATGGGGCCGCGGTTTGAGGTATATCCTCAAAGGGCTCAAAGCCTATGAAGGCAGTTGTGGGGGCCAGACGATCGTCCAGTCCAGCTGTTTGTAATTTTAAACACCTTGTGGTCATACCAACATATTGTAAGACCACATATTGGAAATGGCTACATAAAAAAATATATATACCCTGGGGTTCTTTAAAATGCCTAGCTTTTGGGAGGCGGGGCCGGACCGCCGAGCTGGACGGTCGCAAGTACGATCAGCTCCTGACAACTAACGCTCTCTAAACCCTCAAAAGCATGATTTTTAGCGACTTTTCAGACCGACCGCATGGGGACTCGGCGCACAGGAGGCACTGGATCCAGGGTGAGGCTGGATCTTCGAGCTCCAGTCCCCTGGAGGGGAATTCTTCACTGCATCTGAGGAGGCCTTCTCCGGCGGTGAGCGGGGCGGACGGCCGCTGCCCTGCTATCCTGCCCAGCAGCACCCGGCCAGAGGCCCGAAAGACTTGCGCTGCCACAAGTCATACGCCCAAAGGTGGCTTATCTTTTCCACTAACAAATCAAAAAATGGCACATCACATCTCACTGCGCACCCTGCGACTGTACTGTAGCCATCCACATATTGG
The DNA here is from genome assembly GCF_036172605.1 of Pelobates fuscus. Lineage (NCBI taxonomy): Eukaryota > Metazoa > Chordata > Amphibia > Anura > Pelobatidae > Pelobates > Pelobates fuscus. The sequence continues at coordinate 99,521,713 of NC_086324.1, read as the reverse complement.
CGCAAGCATGTCATATAGCAAAATGTGAGGGAGAGAGAACCGCTATAATGGCTAGTAGCGTACTGAGCGATGACCTTGCCTGCAATGCCATAAGTTTAAGCCTGCATATATATAATTATTAAATAATAGGATAGTGGAACCTTCGCCTCCATTATTACCACAGACCGTAAGAAAACCCTGTATCCTCTGACTGCGTTTTGCCGCTCCACTGTGTTTTCATCCTATCGTTATAAACAAAAAAAGTTGTGCTGTATATCTGTACGCCATCTAATGTCCATAATGCTTGTACTTACTCTGATTGCGACTGCTATTCTGGCTAAGCAAGTCTAATGTTATACCATGCACATCAAAAAATAAATAATAATGATAAAAACAAAAATGCCTAGCTTTGACCAAGATTACAATGAGGTTTATGGAAGAATATAATGAACAACTAGAAAGCTTTCTAGTTGTACTGTTGTTGTCATCTTGGACAGATAAATCAACCAATTAAAGGAAATACAAAATACTGACCTCATTTAGAGAAAATTGGGTATTATTAACAAAACTCTATTTTAATACAAAAACGTATAGAACAGAACAAAACTCATTAAAGGGAAGAAATATATGGGGTATACAAGATTATGCTAAAAAACATGAAACCAAAAACAAGAATATAATTTTCATAATTTAACACATAGAGGAAGAAACCCTACAAGAAACTATCACTACCACAGAATCACTTATCAAAAACTCTCATCACACGAACACACACAATAAGATAAGAGCTGGGGAATCAGCTTGTATGAGCAAAGAAGTAAGCTGCAAACTTTGAATGTAGGGGATACCCTCAACCTCCTACTACAAACCGAACAAGACAATAGAGAACACAAAAACGGGTTGTACGGAGTATAATAAGGCCAAACTATTCTTGGGAATTTCCTGGCTGGATATTGCCCAGGCTTCAGTTGGTGGTAGAAATATGCAACAAAACAGAAAACAACCAATAATAGCGTAGATAGTCTAGTACTACATGTAAGACACACAACAAGGATATGTGGACTCACACTCAATTTGATAGAGCTATAGACCAGCTCGGAGTAAAACTGCATACAGCGGTACAATCCCCATTGACGGATATGTAGCTTATGTAGGTTAGTCTCACAGCATCCAGATGTATAGAAAGAATAAGACTTAAAAGCAAACAGTGCTTAGTGTGATAAAATAAAAAACAGGTAGAAACAGATGATAGATTACTCACAGTACTTGGGTGGTATGATTCCCCACCATGGGATATAATGGAGAGAACATACTCCAGAAGACAATCCTTGCCAGGGATTAGGTGTAGAGTAGGGTAGGTTTTTCAGGATTATAAATATGCCAGGGGCAATTAAATAGTGTAAAAAAAAACCCACTAAAACCGGTAAAAGTCAAATATACTTTAATGCTAAAAACAAATAACATTAACACAACGTGTTTCATCAAAGAAAAGGCTTTTTCAAGTGTAAACAGCTGTACTTTTCTAGGTGTAAAGGCTGCTACTGTAAATGTATGAAAATGTTTACTCTGCAACATTTACATGTGTCCATATCAATGCGTAAGTATAATTTACAGACATATTCACATCTTTTGCTGTATATATTCATTTAAGTGAATCTGTCTGTATATATGAGTGTTATTGGAGAAACAAATGTATATGCAAACTTTAGCCAGGTACTCTATCCACAATCTTCCTTTGGTGCACTTTTTGAAGAATTTGAAATATAATTTTTCCAACTGAATGTTATTGGAATGTTCTCTTAAAACAAGGAAAAAAAGCTAAGCAGTGCGCATTAACGGATTCACTAGTGGGATTATATTTCTGTAATCTAGAAGTCTATGAAAAATCCATTGTAGTAATTTGTATTATTATTATAATAATATCTGTGTATTTTGCATTGAATTAAATATACTGAGTTTTGTAGCAATAAAATTAAATGTTTCTTTCAGGAGGACAGAAGTCATCAGAAACTTTTGCGTCCCAATATAATTAGGCCAGCAGCATCTTGGCATGGCACAGATTGTCCACCGGGCAATGGGGAACCTAGGCCTGGTGTAAGCAATCGTCCAACGTGCAGGAGAAATCTGGGCAATCAGCTTGGCTGGAGAAGTGTGAATGCTGTTGCAGGACACATGAAGGATGCTGATGAACTAACAAGACTTGATCCACACAAGGACCTAGAAAGATCAAGTACTGTTACTGCCACTGATGTGTCCCATTCTGCTGTTAGAAAAGAACTGGTTTGTAACAGGCCAGAGGTTAAAAGAGAACTGGAGGCAGGTGTTTTATTGATTGATGCTGACTTGGCCTTACAAAGAAACAACCCTTTAGATCAGCCCTTTTTTCACCCACCTGTCCATGAAAGACTTTTACATAATGACCATGCACCTCTGCAAAAATACCCTGTAGCATTAAAAGGAGTGGATCAGTATGACCAACCTGGGCCTGCTTTTCCGAGGAATGAGCCATTTGAGGATGGCATACCAAGCTCATCCTCTCCTACGATGGCTCAACCACTAGAGTCTCTAAGTGGAAGCCAAGAAAATGTTATGGTACACGAGCAGACAAGAGCAATCCAGGAAATTCCAGAGCCACATTTAGAAGACCTCCCTGAACAAGAGTGCCTGGACATAGATGCTAACCTAATAGCACAGCTTGTCACCGAAACGGTGAGTCATCTGTGTAACTGTTTTGTGAAGGTACATTTTAGGACTATAAATAGGATACAGGGTCACCCGTTAAGAAAGTAAATTTAGTTACGTCAAAGGAAAGGGTTCATTACAGTAAAAACAATAAAGATGTGGAATTATCTACCTGTGGTTTTATCAGAACCTGTATAGATTTATAAATGGCGACTGAATGAATTCTTGCAAAAGCGTAATATTTAAGGATATAATATTTAATACATGGGTTAACAGCTGCTTGATTCCAGGAGATTTCTGATTTCCATTTTGGGGTTGAGTAGGATTTCCCCCCTTAATTTGTTGCAAAATTAAGAAGAGCTTCAAAGAGATGTTTTTTGGATGCAAGTCTTTTTTTCTTAACTATGCTATAAATAACAGATTTCACAGATGTTCATAAATACAATCTAAAGTGGGTAAACTATTTGTAGTTGTAAAGGGAAGTTCCCTCTGGGGTCTGCACAGTGAAGGGGGCTATAGGGTGCACTTAGGGCCACCTGATGGCAATGTGTATTAAGGGGCACAGTCAGCACTGCAGCCCTTTAACAGCGCAACCAGGCCCCTTTAATGATGGCAGCACTGGGAGTAAGTGAACATCAGTTACTTCCTCCCAGTAACACTGATCCGTGTGGAAGAGGCAGAGAGTAGGGGAGCGCAGCTGGAAGAGCCTCTGACTCCCAACAGCCTCAGCCAGCAGTCTGGACCCCAGGGGGAAATGTAGGAAACCGGAGGGTTGCTAACATTTTTACTACATTTAGTATGTGTGTCGGAACTGTTCCGCCACTGAACTGTGGGACCCATAGATTGACACATCCTTATTTTTTTGGGTTGTTAATTGGGTATCTGACTCTGGGGTTCAGCACATGGCTGCAATATAAATAGTTTATTTTGCAGCCAGCTTGCTCCCCTGTACACTTGATTTGTGTTAATTCTGTACTGAACAGCCTGTGCTTTCAGTGCATTGGCATACAACAAGGCTTGCTTATAGAATGTTGGTTTTGCATTTCCCGGAACATAGATTTGATGGATTCCCTGCTCTGGTGCACTTGTCTATGTTCGGGGAAATATACCCGCACATAGACATACGCACCAGAGTAGGAAATCCATCTAATCTATGTTCAGGGAAAATTCCCAGAACATAGACCTACTCGTCCAGTGGGTGAGTTGTAATTTAGAGTTCTGCTGTATAGAATAATTTTTTTTTCCCCATTTGAAATTTTAATGAGACTTCAAAATTTAGGTGGGGGGTACAGAAAAGAAAAGAGGGAAGTACAGGGAGGGGGAGGTTGGTGCACACCAGCATGTAATGTTATACACAGTGAACAGAATCACATTTGGCATTATGCCTATTCATTGATAAAGCAATCTCCTGTACATTTGTGGAGCAGTACCATAGGTTACAAACATTACTGTTATTTACCAAACATTCCTGTATGTTACAGAACATTACCATTATTTCCCATATGTTCCCATCTCTACCACAGGTTACAAATATCAAAGCTGTGCCAATCTCCACGTGTCCCACAACATCCAAGCCTCTGTGGAGCAACGTGTAGGGGGGAAAATGGAAGTGAATTTGGATTCGTAGAGGCGCTGTGTATCGATCTCAGCGATCACATCAGCTAGTTTTGGGGGGGAAGGGCGTTTTCCATGCTCTCGCTATCATTTGTTGAGCCGTTATTAGTACATGTAGTGCCACTTTCCTGATCTTACGGGGGAGTTTTTCTGGTAGGTCTGTTAATAGGTACGTAAGTGGCTGGAGAGGAATGGTACATCCCATGAGTTTCAATAGTGTGTCCTGTATGGACTTTCAATATGGTTGGAGTGTTGTACAGCTCCACAAGATATGAAGGACATTTCCCTTTTCAAGCCCGCATCTCCAGCATTTTGAGGATGTGAGTGGGAATATTTTCTGTAACCTGGCTGGTACCATGTACCACTTATAGAGCAGTTTATAGTATTGCTCCAGTTGTGGGGAGGATTTGATATAGCCTGTCGGGCTGGTTATGATGCGGTCCTAAGTTTTCAGGGTGATTTTTCTCTGAATGTCCGTTTCCCACTGGAGGGCAATTTCGGATTCAGGAAAGGGGGTGTAGTTAAGCAACATAGTGTAACACATGGAGATAGGCTTAGATTGTAGCGGCAACTTGCCCTTCATACAGATCGCCTCCCAGGGTGTTGGTGTGAGGAGGCATAGTGGAGCGGTCTCCCTGTGTTCAGGTGGGCTTTAAATGGTGAGAAACCAATGATCTCAGTTGCATATAAGAATAGTGTGTATCCTCCGTTATATGTGCTACTCAGGAAGAGGACATTTTGGCTCGTAATCTATTGGCCAGTGTTTTATTAGCGTTCCCGTCTGTGTGGTAGGAGCATGCCTCTAGTTTGTGAAGGAAATACTTTTTGTTCCGTGTTGAGCTCTGCTAGCCGCTTGTGCAGTGCAGATCATTTTCCCGCCAGGTCTTGGGTCGGGTTAGACTTTTTTCAGGTTGAAGGTGTGGGCTATTTGTTTATAACATTCTAAGAGGGAGGACTGATGTGTTTTCTTAAGATATGAGGAGCGTCTTGTGAATAAACCACTAATTACGGCTTTATGAGCCATGCAAGGTGTCCTTTCCTGAGTTAAGCGTGAAATAGTATGTAAGTGCTTTACTAATGTCTGCAACAAATTGCTTGTCGTGGAGTAGGGACTCATTCAGTCGCCAGGACCCTTTCCCTCAAAATTGCATAGTCGCTTAGTTTTAGGGTCTAAGGGCTACGGTCAGACCAAGAGAACTCCTACGTCGCAAGCAGTCTATTGTGCTAGGGCCACTCTGTTAAGAAAAAAGGTATCAATACATGTGTAAGTGTTGTGTACTTTCGAGTGAAAGGTATATTCTTGCTCTGATGGATGGAGAACTCTCCAAGCATCATACAAGTTATATTGGCACAGTAGTTTGTTTTATTTCTTACAAGTGGCTAACATATGCTTCTTTCTGTTTTTTGCGGGGTTAGCAGTGGTGTCCAGTTCCAGAGATTGTATAAAGTTGAAGTTTCCGCAGAGGAGTAACCCTCCCTGACAGAACTTCCTCACCTACCCAACAGGGAATGGAGGAATGCATGTGAGTCTGCATTCGGGAAATAGGCTGACACCAAGGTGAATTGAACAAACCCAATAGTATGATAAGCCTGCCTTCAGGGTCTACAAACTGCCTCTGCAAAGAAAAAAATTTTATGTTTAAAAACGGATACGACTTTAGTCTTGTTATCCAACAGAGTTTTTATTGAAATGCGTTTCTTGGACACAGACCACGTCCAATCCCTGTGATCTAATATCTTGGAAAAGTAACCTTTTCTTGCCTGGGGAGTTTAACCCCTTAGCATTATAAGTTACTATTTTCATAAAGTGTCGGGTTTATGGAGTAGCTAGTCGAACTGGGCATCACAGTGATTTGTCTGGATCTGTGGTTTGTGGGTTATAGGGGGGATATAATTAGGGAGGACGGGGAAGGATAGGAAATAGACAGAAACAATAAAGTGTAGTCACTCACCCTATGTGAGCGCGAGCCATCAATCTAGTACACATGGATGGATTGTGGGGGTAGTGGCTAAGGGTGCTTCCCAAAATGGGGAAAACAGTCGCAACCAAAAGCAAGAAAATGCCTTCAGTAACTCCCTTGTTGGAAGGATATTAGCATTGTGATACAACCAGTCGGTAAAACTAATACATAAATATATATATATTTAATACAATGTTAAACAAAAATCTGCACACCAGTCAAGCCATAAGACTTGCTTTTCCCACAAAAATCCCAAATCTGCAGTGATGTTACAACCGCAAAGGATTCTGGGCGGGCATGTGCAAATTAGTTTAACATTTTTGCCTCATTCCATTTTAAACATGGATTCCTTTCATTTATTATTCTTTTTTTAATTAATTTTTTGCTGTGCATGAGAACATTCGCATATCAACAATGCCACAACAGTAGTCGCTAACAATTTGAAAACACATATATTCGTGAACAGTTGTATAGCATTCTTAGAAAACGCACAATTTTTATAGGTTAATAGTGCAAGCTAAGTACAAGCTGGTTATCTACATTTGTCATATTGGATTGCTTTGTCGTTTAGTAACAGTAGCTTAAGGTTACTATTCCGTGTGTCTATGCTTCCATATGAGTGAAGGCCCTGTAGCTGCCTGCGGCTATGACTGTGAGTGAGTATATATTAAATGGCGTCCCAGGACATTGGTGTGGCTAGTCTTTCTAACTCTGCCTCAGTCGTGGGGTCATCCAGACAGCCCCGCATCATGTCTACCCGCCTCGCGGTACAGTAAAGGGCTCATGTGGGTCTGCTCGGCCATTACCCCCTATTGGTAGGGTATGTGTTCTTAGTGCGCTGGCAACATGGTGATAGCTGGGATAGTGAGTCTATCGTGTCTAAGGGCTGGGCATCTGCCCATGTGTGTTGAAGCAGGGGTCCGAACCTGCCCAGGAAGTATAATTTCTACATTTTATACATTGTAAGGCTTCACTGGCATCTAGGGTGTTGCGCTGTATCTGTGCTGTCGGTTACAGTACCCATGTTTAAGTAGAGGTGAGGCGTTTAGTGGCCGGCTGCTAATCGCAGGTTACGTCTGCTGAGAGAGGGCATGGGCACCTGTGTAGTTTACAATGAGAAGTGGAAGGTGCTTAAGAGGTCATGCTGCATGGCTAACTATAAACAAATAGACAAGATAAAATAAAACATAACATTTGGGCCGTCTACTCCCTGAATGTGGAAATCCTGGACCTGTTCTGCAAAGCATAACCATGTCCCATGAGCTGGTGTTTTTTTTTTTTTTTTTTTTATATATATATTTCAGACCATACCCGCCTATTAATAGTTTTGAATACTTATAAATATTTGTTGGCTCATTCCGAACTACAATACTTTATTAAACTTTATAACCTCTTTTATTCCCTTTTCTATTAATATTCCTTAAAGAATATCAACTTTACTAAAGAGAAAAAGTGGGAGGAGAGAAAGCCCAACAAATCTTCAAATACAAAAAAAATAGAAAAAAAGAGAAAATAACCTCATTCATACCACCATTCACACATATCTTCCAGCTATGTCAGTCATCTTTATTGCTTTTGTGGGAAATAATGTCTTTCATCCTTGTTACTCTAGGGCTTATTACTTGTCTATTATCAATTCCCTCTCTTGTTGCTCCAATTTTTTTTAACCAATTTACCCATTTATCATACTCCTTACATTGATTTTCCATTTGAATCTGGTATTTTAGTTGTTGAATGAGCTGTAGCTTATTGAACGGCTGTGTCTTTTTCCAATTCCTGGCAATAATAATCTTTGCCGCTACCAGACAGTGTGTTGTCAGTAATTGTTTCATTTTTCTAAGAAGAGGCCATCTTAAGTGCAGCAACACAATGTCTGGTTTAACTTTTATTTTTATATCATTTAAACTGCACAGTAAAGATTTAGCCATAAGCCATATGGGGATTACTTTTTTACAACTCCACCATATGTGGAGATAATCCCCTCTCGATTCTCCACATCTCCAACGTAAGTCGTTATTATCCTGTAAAATTCTGGACATTTTTGAAGGTACCAAATACCATTTATTGATCACTTTGTAAAATGTTTCAATTAAAAAAAGGCTGTGCACATATTTATTTGTTTTGATAATTGCTTCATACCATTCTTCTAAATCTATGGGGCAATTCAGGGCTTTTCCCAACTTTTTATTGCTGTTGGGAAGTTGTTTTTTTATTATCTAGTAAGTTTGTACATTTAGCAAAAAGATTATTTGAATCCTTCCTATTAAATATTATTTTTAACGCATTGTATGTTTCCCTATTGTTTAAGATTGTATTCTTCTTCAAATAATTCTTGACTCTTAAGTATGAGAGAGCCTCTTGATTTGGAAGGGACAATGTTTTTTTAATGGTCCTAGCTCCACACATCCCTTGGTCTTTTTCCTCTCAGCCTATGCCCTCTGGGTTTGCCGGTCTGTCTAGCCTGGTGTTAGCTTGCCAGTCCACGTTACTAGGTGAGTAAATGTCCAGCTCTGGTTGGCTTGTGGGACGGCTGAGATGTTGCCTCGTTGGTTTCACCAAGTTGCCTGGATCTGGCGGTGGTATGGTGGGTTGCAGTGTTTTATGGCAGCGTTGGGCAGGACGTCTGACCGCGACTTGCTGTCTTAGTCGGTAGTGTCGTTTCCGTAGTGTTCGCCGCTTTAGTGAGGTTGGGGTAGTGCGGGGCATCTGTCGGCTCGTGGGTGGCTTCCCAGGCCGTACCTTGTTGCGTGCTTGGTCTCCCTTGTCTAGTGTCTGTGTGACCGCTGCTAGTCTTGCTCGGTTGAGCAGTGTGGCCCAGAAGCAGTCGAGTGTGGCTCTCAGGGTGTCTGTTACCTTGGTTGTAGGGCCTTCTGGGATAAGCTGTGGCAGTGTCAGGCCTCGCATTGCAGCTCTCAGTGCCGCCGCCATCTTGGATTTTCTCATTCCCGCGTGGCGTAAAGGTTTTGCTGGGTTCACAGGGGCGTCTTCACGGACCGGGATAACCCCCACCTCGGCTCCCACCCGCACAGGCCGCTGGCCACGATTTGGTCCGCCTAGCGCCGGAGCCCCAAGTATTGGGTATCCCCGGGTGCCTTGCAGTGCCCTTATCACCATCATTGCGTGAAGTGGTCGCGTGATATACCCAGAATCTTGGCTCCGGACTCAGGAGCTCTCGGCATGCACGTCTATTCCGCTTGAGTTAGGTTCCGCCCCCCAACATGGATTCCTTTTAATCTGTGTCCCGCAAGGACCAGGTACCACCCCGGGCTCCCGCTCCGGCCCACCCTCCCCCAACCTGTGGGAGTTGATGAGTATCTTGCCCTCTTGTGTAGGTGTGTGTGCGGCCAAATGTGGCGTGAAACTTATAAACATCATAAACAGTATTAACATTAAAGCAGTACATGGCAGTCCACAACATTCAACTTCCCCTTCTCCCCCCTCCCCAGGGGCCACATCCCTCCCACTCCCCCGGCTTCCATCAGGCCATGAGTTGGGCTATATTGCCTGCGAGCACGCCAACCCTCATGGGATTAGGCAAGGTTTGGGGCGAGGTTCCTCCAGATGTGGAAGGGATTATCTGGGAGTTAACATGGGGATCGCCCCGAGCCACCGGCCATTGCTGTCCACTGGGGCTGATCTCTTATCCCAACCACTCAAAAGGGGGCTCCAGCTGGTATTGAGCCTGAGTCATGTACGACACAGGCGGTACCACCCCTCCCTAAGCTTCCCCGGGTGACCCATGTTCCCTCCAAAGCCCCCGCCCCAGTTGTGTGGCTCCCCACCGTCTTAGTGTCCTGCAATTCTAGCCAGTTCCAAAACAGTAGGGGCCCGAGGTAGGGGGACAAGTACATACCCAGTGGAGTGGTAGCTGCTCCGGGTCAGTCAGCCATTCGCTGCATAGGTAGGCTGTCACTCGAGGTAGTCCCTGGGGGGGGGGCAAGGCTGTCAGTCTCGGTGCGTTGGTGTTTCTAGGCCAAGTCGTGGGTGTAGAGCCGGGCCGTTAGCAGGCGCCCCACACTGCCGAGTCCAGGGCCCCAAGGCAAGTCATTCCTCATGGCTGTCCGGGCCACCCCGGCGGAATCCAGCCCCTGTGAGGCCGGTACCCAGACCACTTCAGCTTAATGAAGTGGTCTGGGTGCCAGGTCCCTCTAGGATTAACCCCCCCCCCCTTTTTTTTTTATAAACATAGCAGTTTCAGAGAAACTGCTATGTTTATATTAGGGTTAATCCAGCCTCCAAATCCTGTAGTGGCTGTCTCACTGACAGCCGCTAGAGGCGCTTGCGTGATTCTCACTGTGAAAATCACAGTGAGAGCACGCAAGCGTCCATAGGAAAGCATTGTAAATGCTTTCCTATGCGACCGGCTGAATGAGTGCGCAGCTCTTGCCGCGCATGCGCATTCAGCCGAAAGGGAGGATTGGAGGCGGAGAGGAGGAGGAGAGCTCCCCGCCCGGTGCTGGAATAAAGGTAAGTTTTAACCCTTTACTCTCCCCAGTGCCCGGAGGGGGTCCCTGAGGGTGGGGGCACCCTCAGGGCACTATAAGGCCAGGAAAACTAGTATGTTTTCCTGGCACTATAGTGGTCCTTTAATCTCATCTCCTGTTGTGTTAATGGCCTGCTAAAGTCTGCAGCAGCATCCTCATCCTGTGTGTGATTAAAGTTCAATTAACAGAACAGGAGATAAGGATAAGAACTTCGGTTTTTGATGAATAAACACCATAGTCAACCCTGTGAGTATCCTAAATCCCCAAATACTGTTCTTCAGTGCCATGGAATGGACAAAACCTGAATAATAACATTAATAGAATAGCACAATATAAAGAACTAGTCTAACATTAAAACATAAAACACTGTGTGTGTTGCATGTTTTTAACTATGTCAGATTACAGTACATAATTCTGACCTTACAATAAAATACAGAATACTGCTATTACAATAAATTACACTATACACATTACATTGCAGTGCATATATTACACCATGGCTCGACAAATGCCAGGTCGCCATGGCAACTGGGAATTTTGTCCTGGCACCTGGGTGTTTGTCAGCCCGTTCAACACTGCACTAATGCCTGCTTGTCCAGTGGTGGATCAACAAGGGTAGCTGAGGTTGCGAGTGCATCCAGGCCCCTCTGTGTTCCGCCTGTCATGGGGGCCCCTCCCAGGTGGGCTACTGTGTGGAATGGAGGCAGTAGCGAGGGCACGGTAATCTTTCTGCTGTGATGTCAGGAGCTTGCATATGATGTCACTCTGACCCGGAATCACTAAACCGTGCACAAGGGAGCTGAGCAAGAAGAGCTTGTACATTACAGATTTATAGCAGCTCCACTGGACACCAGGGAAAAGATCCACTCCAGCTCTCCCAAAGGTAGGGAGGCTGGGTGGACATAAATTAATTGTTTGTGAGTTCATGGGAGAATGTGTGTGTCCCTGCGCCTGTCTGTCAGTGAGCATTGGTACTTTAAAGCTGCACTGTTATGGCCGCATCCGTTTTTGTACCCCCTCCCATCTCTTATATATTTGATTGTTCCCCCTGTCACCCCCAGATGCCCCGAAGACCCCTGTTTCACTTTTTTTTAAACTTCTTTATTCCTTGTCTGGATCTATATGGCTGCTCCCTGGCACTTCTTAAATCCCTCCCTGCCCACCCTCATTCTGTGCGGGTATATATGAGCCCCATATTAGCATAAGGGAGGTTAAAATCTCTCTTCTGTGCCTACTCGCTATGCCATGAGTAGGGGCATGTCTACTTAACAGTAAGCTTCTATGAGTGGATATTCTGATCAAGCTCTCTAGTGCACAGATGGCTGGCTGAGACTGATGGGTATAGTGAATTGGTGTAATTCAGTTTATAGACCAGGTCTAGCTCTCCAAGAGCCAAGATGGAGGCTGCTACATGGCACCAGAGGAAGTGGAGAACTCACAACCGCTGGGTGCTAGCAGCATTTGAAGACTAATTCACAGGCCTGTCTTCTTGAGCATGCCTAATGATCTAGATCAGTGATGGCGAACCTAGGCACACGTGCCACACGTGGCATGCCCGGCCCTTTCTGTGGGCACACGGCCATAGGTTCGCCATTAATGCAGAGTAAGCACCTGCCTGCCCGAAACGGCAGGCGCCTACTCTGCTTCCGGTTCGGGAGGCAGGGGAGGGATCTTTGAAGCAGCTCCCCTGTCCTCCCGCGAGCAAGCTGTGTGGAGCGTTGCCACGCGTTACCATGGCGTTACCATCACCTCAGGGAGAGATGGGTCAGATCCCTGGTTGCTTAACCCCTTAAGGACACATGACATGTGTGACATGTCATGATTCCCTTTTATTCCAGAAGTTTGGTCCTTAAGGGGTTAAGGAGGTACCGAGGTTGGCAACTCTTACAACTGTGCTGTTTGCTGGGTCTTCGGGAATAAGAGGCTGAACCCTGGCATGCAGTGGACCATTTTCATCCCCTGAGGGAGAGGTTGGTTCCAAACCCCGGTCACTAAAGGGGTTACCTAGGCTAGCCACTTTTACAATAGTGCATTGCTGGGTCTTCAGGGCTTAGAGGCTGAACCCTGGCAGGGCTACAAAAATATTGCCTGGTGAGCATAAAATAAAATTCTAGGCCTGTATAAGCAGACTACTGTGAAGGACAGGAAACACGACTGCCTGATAGGAAGGGGAGGATCTATTTATACCAGTTTCAGAGTTCTATTCCCTGTCCTTGCTGCTGTGAGGGGAGGAGCTAACCCATAAGTAAATGCTGCCTTAATTGATCAGGGAATTATGCTATAGTAGTTGCAGTGCCAGGGTTTGCTAGGTGTAGCGTCCTCTTTCCGAATGGAAATTCAGAAGCTCCTGCTAGGAGCTTCCAGAAGCTATTATGCTGTGCAGGACCTACACCTCTGGACATGGCTCAGGCAGAGAGCTTTCAGCTGGGAGGCAGGAAGCAGGGCCCTGTTGATCCCATTTAAGAAGTCACACTATTAGCAAAATAGTTTGACTACTTACATTGGGAGGTGAATCAGGGCACTCCTGGAACCATGACTACTACAGGATGCTATAATTATGGTGCTTGATGCTTTTTAGTTTTTAAATAAGGTTATTTTTAGGGCGTAGTTGCTGCTCTTTCAACTTTACAAATGAAAACAGTGCCATTTCTGAGTAACAACAATGTATACAATTATACAATGACCCCACCTACTCATGGCTGTGAAACAGCCAATAGTAGCTTTGTCTTGAAACAGAGTAGATCAGGTATAGTCAACCTTTTAATACCTACCGCCCACCTTTGTATCGTTGTTGATGGTAACATTTCCTTACCGCCCACCAGTGCCACAGTAACTAATTTTATATCACAAGTGTTTTTTTTGTTTGTTTGTTTTTTAAAGAAAGGAGGGTTTTTAAAAGTTTTTTTTTTCCTTTTTTTCCCCCCTATTTTCTATTCTACTTTTTTCTGTGTGTGTGTCGGAGGGGTGTAGTGTGTGTTTGTGTGAAGGGTGTAATGTGTATTTGTGTGTTTTAGGGGGGTGCATTGTGTGTGTATGTGTGTGGGGAGGCAGAGTGTGTTGTGAGGGGGGGCAGTATGGGGTAGTGTGTATGTGGGGGGGCAGTATGTGGGGTGGGTGCGTGCGTGGGGTGCATATGGTCTGTGCTGTGTGTGTTAAGGGTGCTGTGTGTGTGTGTGAGGGTGGCTGTGTGTTTCTGAGGGGTGCACTGTGGGGGGGGTGAAGTGTGTGTGTGTTAGAGGTGATGTGTGTGTGTGTGTGTGAGTGTGAAGGGTGAGGGGGCAGTGTGGGGGAGTGTGTGTCTGAAGGGAGCAGTGTGTGTGAAGGGTGCTGTGTGTGTGTGTGTGTGTGCGCGCGCACGCGGGGCAATGTTTTTGAGGGGGGCAGTATGTGTGTGATGATTGTAGTGTGTGTGTGTGTGTGAGGGGTGCATAGTGTCTATGCTGTGTGTAGGGGGGGTTGTGTGTGTGTGTTTGAAGGGTGCATAGGGTTTATGCTCTGTGTGTGTGGGTGGCAGTGTGTGTGTGTTTTGCATAGGACCTATGCTGTGTGAAGATGGGTGAGATGTGAAAATCTATCTCAATGTCTCCCCCTGCCTTCTTCATACCTTTTACCGGGGAGGGTCACATAATTCTGCAAGCCCTGGTTGCCCAGTAGTGGCATGTTCACTTTAGCCTGCAGCTTCTCTGGCTGCAGGCTGACTCTCCTGTCCTCCTGTGAGCACAGCACTGTATCGGATCGTTGTCACGGTAATGCGCGGCAATGCTCCGAGCAGCCTGCTTGCGGGAGAAACACAGAGCCTCCGAGACCCTTCACTCCCTCTGCTGGAACTAAGAGCCAGCGGGCCGGTGAGGGGAGATCTTTGAGAGGGCTTACAGCAAGGCTGGCTCTGCATGGACTGGCATGGGAGATGAAATGATCTCCCCTGCTGGCCTTGGTCCATGGCCATCGAGGCCCACCAGGCGTTTTCTGCAGAACCCACCACCGCCCACATGAAATTGATTTGATTGACATGCCTGACAACACAGGGAGAAAGTGCAGAGAATTTAATTCGCAAGCACTATATTTGACCCTGTAACTCTCCAAGACACCATAAAACCTGTACATAGGGGGTACTGTTTTACTCGGGAGACTTCGCTGAACTCAAATATTCGTGTTTCAAACTGGTAAATTGTATTACAACGATGATATTTTAAGTAAAAGTGAAGTTTTTCAAATTTTTTACAAGCGAACGGCACTTTTATGGTCTATATTATTGTTGTAATATGTTTTACTGTTTTAAAACACTAATATATGTGTTTAGTGAAGTCTCCCGAGAATAACAGTACCCCCCATGTACAGGTTTTATGGTGTTTTGGAAAGTTAGAGAGTCACATATAAGGCTTGCATTTCATTTTTTTCACATTGAAATTTGCCAGATTGGTTATGTTGCCTTTGAGAGTGTATGGTAGCCCAGGAATGAGAATTACCCCCATGATGGCATATCATTTGCAAAAGTAGACAACCCGAGGTATTGCAAGTGGGGTATGTCCAGTCTTTCTTAGTAGCCACTTAGTCACAAACACTGGCCAAATATTAGTTTTTTGCTTTTTTCACACAAAAACAAATATGAACGCTAACTTTGGCCAGTGTTTGTGACTAAGTGGCTACTAAAAAAGACTAAACATAAGCCAAGGTATTGAAAGTGGGGTGTCTTCTTTTTCAAATGCTATGCCATTATTAGGGATCGACCGATTATCGGTTTTACCGATATAATCGACCGATATTCGGTATTTTCGGCAATATCGGTATCGGCCAATAGGGATACCGATATTGCCGATAATACCTCCCAGGACCGCCAGGCTCATTACAAGCCCGGCGGTCCTGGGGGGGCGGGCAGCAAGCATTTACTCACCTCCCAGCAACTCCTCCAGCTCCCCAGTGTAAATCTCGCGAGACCCGCGGCCAGCTCTGACGGCCGCGGGTCTCGCGAGATTTCCACTGGGGAGCTGGAGGAGCTGCTGGGAGGTGAGTAAACGCTTGCTGCCCGCTCACCCCCCCCCCCCCAGCAGCCTAAGCCAGTGCCACTGACTGCCCCCCCCCCCCCCCCCCCCCCGGCAAGGCAAAAAACAGGGAGGGGGACAACAACAAAAAAATTACAATAATTAAACATATAAAAAAAATATTAATTTAATATAAAATACACTCTATTATTATACACATACACATACACTACACAAACACACTGTGTATATAATTCAGTGTGTTTGAATAGTGTGTGTGTGTATAATGTGTGTGTATAATAATGCAGTGTGTGTTTGTATAGTGTGTGTGTGTATATAATGCAGTGTGTTTGTATTGTGTGTGTGTGTATATAATGCAGTGTGTTTGTATAGACACACACTGCATTATATACACACACACTATACAAACACACACTGCATTATATACACACACTATACAAACACACACTGCATTATATATACACACACACACACACTATACAAACACACTGCATTATACACACACACTATACAAACACACTGCATTATACACACACACTATACAAACACACTGCATTATACACACACACTATACAAACACACTGCATTATACACACACACTATACAAACACACTGCATTATACACACACTATACAAACACACTGCATTATATACACAGTGTGTTTGTGTAGTGTGTTTATATAATTCAGTGTGTGTTTGTGTAGTGTGTTTATATAATTCAGTGTGTGTTTGTGTAGTGTTTATATAATGCACACTACACACACACTCTGCATTATATACATACACTATACAAACACACACACTCTGCATTATATAAACACACTACATTCACTATACACACTACACAAATACACACACACTACACAAACACACACACTTTGCATTTAGTATATACAGCATTCACTTTACACACACACTGCATTCACTTTACGCACACTACCCACACACTACACAAACACACTAGACAAATACACACTGCATCCACAACACAAACACACACTGCATCCACAACACAAACACACACTGCATCCACAACACAAACACACACTGCATCCACTACACAGACACACACACACACACACACAACAAACACTGCATCCCCTACATACACACTACACAAACATACACAGCTCCCCTGTCTAAACACACTGCATCCACTACACGTGGCATGTATATTTTGTGCATTTACCTTTAGAAATTGTTTTTATTTTCCAAAATGGTAAATGTACAGAATATCGGCAAATTATATCGGCTATCGGCCTGAAAGTTCACAGAATATCGGTATCGGTATCGGCTCTAAAAAAATCAATATCGGTCGATCCCTAGCCATTATGGGGGTAATTCTCATTCCTGGGCTACCACACCGTCTCAAAGGTAACATTACTAATCTGGAAAATTTCAATTTGAAAATGGAATGTTCTATATTTGACCCTGTAACTTTCCAAAACACCATAAAACTTGTTAATGGGGGGTACTGTTGTACTCGTGAGACATCGCTGATTACAAATATGTGCATTTTTTTGCAGTAAAACCTAACAGTGTTATGACATTCACAGTTAAAATGTCAGACGGAAATGCAAATTTAAAAAAAAAAATCTTATTTTCTCACTTTTTTTTTAATTTTATTCATAATGAATTATGTTCCATATATGAATAGTTAATGATAGATTAAAGCCCTGTTTCTCCTGAACAAAACGATGTATAATAAGTGTGGGTGCATATAATTTGAAAGAGGGGAACTACGGGTGAACAGACATATAGCGCAAATTCCTGTTTTTGTTTACGTTTTGTTTTGATCAGAACGTGCACTATTGACTCCGTCCTGAAGGGGTTAATGTTTCTGGCTAGCTTTTTGTTTGCAGGTATTTTCACCATATCACTTAACACCTCCCTAAAGCAATCAATATATTATTAAGATAAATTATGTTTATTTGATCGCTATGTTGACAAGAAAGCGTGATGAGTGGGGACATTCTAATTTCATTTATTGCCAATGCTGCAGTGTTAAAACAGTGCTACACCTTTAGCACTTGCAAGATGTGCTTGCCTGAGCTATATCAGGGTAACTAAGGCACTCGTGCTCTATTTTCCTGAGCAATGACTTTCACATTATCAATATCAATTTAATCTGTCTTTTGATGGCAGTGATAGACTGCCCATGTAATGTTTTTAGTTTACAGTTTCTAGTGCTGTAGATTTAGGAGCCTTTGTTGAGCCGAATTAAAATACTGTTAGTATTGTATTTGACATTTTAAACACATATGTCCAGAGAACATTTTGACTGAATAGTTTTCAAATGTCCATTAACTTTTCTCTTACAGGAGACAAGATTTCCAGATGTTAAAAAAGGATATGTGAAAGAACTTATTCTCTCCAATCAGTACTATGATTTAAATGTGTGAGTAGAATGTTTTCTTAATCATAGGAAATGTAATTCTTTTTAATTTTTCTTCTAGAAATAAAGATCTAGGTTAAAAGATTATATTCTCATTATATATTGAGTAACAAATGTTTAAACGTGCATTTTTATTTAGCCAGATCCCTAAAATGTACCATATTTTTCGCTCCATAAGACGCACCACACCATAAGACGCACCTAGTTTTTAGAGGAAGAAACCCAGAAAAAAAAATATTCTGAACAAACTGTCTTCTGCCCCCCCTCCCATAGTCTTCCCCCCCCTCCCATAGTCTTCCCCCCCCCCTCCCATAGTCTTCTCCCCCCCTCCCATAGTCTTCTCCCCCCCTCCCATAGTCATATTCTCCCCCCCTCCCATAGTCTTCTCCCCCCCCATAGTCTTCTCCTCCCCCCTCCCATAGTCTTCTCCTCCCCCCTCCCATAGTCTTCTCCTCCCCCCTCCCATAGTCTTCTTCTCCCCCCCTCCCATAGTCTTCTTCTCCCCCCCTCCCATAGTCTTCTTCTCCCCCCTCCCATAGTCTTCTTCTCCCCCCCTCCCATAGTCTTCTTCTCCCCCCCTCCCATAGTCTTCTTCTCCCCCCCTCCCATAGTCTTCTTCTCCCCCCCTCCCATAGTCTTCTTCTCCCCCCCTCCCATAGTCGTCTCTCCTCTCCCATACTGTCCCCCTCCCCTCGTCCCATAATTACTTACCTGTCTTTTAGCATGGGCTGGCCTTACAGCGCGCATAATTGGTACTGGATCTTCAATTTCAGTTTCCGGTTTCCGGCGGGACTGAAAGGAAGTGTGCACACTGAGTGCGCACTTCCTTTCAGTCCTGCCGGAAACCGGAACCTGAAATTGAAGTTCCTGTACCGCGGTGCGCGCTGTGAAGCCGGCCCACGCTACAAGACAGGTAAGTAAAGCTTCATATTCGCTCCATAAGACGCACAGACATTTCCCCTCACTTTTGAGGGGGAAAAAAGTGCGTCTTATGGAGCGAAAAATACGGTATTTCCCATAGCAGGGTTATGGACACAGTGAGCACTTTTGTAAGCTATAAAATATATACATGAAAATAGATCTAACTTTAAAAACAAAAAAAAATATATTACACTATTCAAGGGTTAATCAGCCCTTTTTTATTATTATATTTTTAGGTTTATAAATTTGTCACTTAATGCCCCCAGGAACGCTTTAGGGTTTGAAACACAAACCTGTATTTCTGACCCTACAGTGTTAAAAACACTATGTAGTCCCCCACTTCTCCCCCTAAACATAGTACAATCTTACCTTTATTCCAGTCTGTTGGTGCTGGCTCTGCCTCCTGATGACCTCAATAAATCACATTATTTTCCCATAGGAAAGCATTGGCTTGGATGAGATTGTCGATTCTGATGATCTCTGCTAATGAGGCTTAGCCAGAGGGCGGAGCCAAACGCTGCTCTGACTCATCAGCATCACCTCATAGAGATGCATTGAATCAATGCATCTCTATGAGTAAAGTTTAGCGTCTCTAGCACTGCCCCAGGAAACACCTCTAGTAGCCATGCGTGGAGTTGCCACTGGAGCTCCGCCGGGTGCAGAGCTGCAGACCGTATAATAAAAGTCTCGCGAGCTCCAAGAGTGTTGCCATGGTAACGCTCTGGGAGCTCGCGAGACTCCTATCACACGGTCTGCAGCTCTGCACCCGGCGGAGCTGCAGACCGGAGCTGCTGGGCAGACTGATTGGAGGGAGCCCGGCGGCATACAGGGCAAGCCGCCGGGCTCCCTCCTAGTGTCAGTCTGCCTGACTAGCCGGCGGCCCTGGATGTGTGGGTCAGCGCGACCCACTGGGAATCGCCCTGCGACCCACCAGTGGGTCGCGACCCACACTTTGGGAACTGCTGGTGTAGTATATTACAACAGTCTTATCCAGTAGTATGTAAATCTTATGTAATCCTACTCACGTTTAACAGAACTTTTACCAGCTCTAGTATGAATGGCGAACAGTGATACAATCCCCACTTATTGGATACAGGAATAGTTGTAGTCACCAGATATCTCAGCAATATGGAGACCGTAAATCACCCCCTCCCCCCCAAAAAAGGAAACTACAATATGCTCTCTTTATAAACAAGACTAGGAGTGTAATAAAAATTGAATATTACTCACATTTGATTGAGCAGACAAACCGCTCAGTGAATAGGCATGGGTGGTATACCCACCTAGGATTCTTTAGTGAGATCCTCACTGAGGAATTAGACTTGATGACAGGCAATAAAATATAAAACAAAGCAGTAAAAAGTAAACTGGCACAATCACATTATAAAAGTAAAAATCACTTTATTAAAATAGCTTTAAAATGAATGCACAGCATGATTCACCATCACAGGGCTTCCAAGCTTCGTTTTTCTATTGTTATTTGCTACTACTTTGCACTCATATACAGTGACACCCTTTATAACAGACTTACTAATAGATATACACTTTACTAATTGATTTTGTAAAATCTTATTTTAATGAATGTCATATGCTTATGACGTCATTTTGTGCCAAATTCAGTATTGATATGTTTACATCTCCTATATAAACCCGTGTTTGTCAGGCATTATTTTTCTGTTTTCCACTTGAAAAAGCCCTGTGTTGGTGATACGCTTTGTGGATTTATTTTAAAGCTGTTTTAATAAAGGGAATTTGAAAAGACTGTGTTAACCGCAAAAAACTGCAGGGGCTGACTGTACTCACTAGAACAACTACATTAAGCTTTAGTTGTTCTGGTGACTATAGTGTCCGTTTAAGTCAAGTTGAGAAGAATTCTTGTTTCTTCCTGTGAAAACTTTATCAAATCTTGAGCTTGAGGTGTTATGGTGGTGGGAGTGTTTAAAGATTGAAGTATGAAGAAATGTTCAAAGGTTTATTTGCATCTATTAGAAAAAAAAGGCTTGTCAGAGGGCATAAAATAAAATTATACGCATATCTGCAGGGCAAATAAAAACAGCGTTGCTGACACTTGAGGAAACAAATGCAGTTTTCATGAATTCTATACCTGGATGTTATAAAGCAGAAACACATGGGTTATTATCATTATTATAGACATTATTAAGGGAACATTACACAAGGCAAAGTATGAATTCCACAGGATGCTTCTTAGTAATCTTTATGTTAACACAGCAGTGTATTTAACCCCTTAAGGACCAAACTTCTGGAATAAAAGGGAATCATGACGTGTCAGACATGTCATGTGTCCTTAAGGGGTTAAATTGTCATTTTTTTTTAAAATCCTTTGTTATATTCTTAATGTGCCAATCTGTCTAAAGCACTGTCTATATGAGAGCCATACAAGAAATGACATACCGTATATACATTCATTACACTGACTATTTTAGAATGAATCTTTCAACTGTTGCTAGGTGGTAAATATCTTTGTAAATGTCCATGTCATGATTTCACTCCACATAAAGTATCCTACTAGAAAGTCTTGCAATGGTTAAACCTTGATGGTAACATAATTACACACAACTGTCATGACATTTTTGCTTTTTAAAAGTGTTTTTTGAATTATGTATATGTTCTGTATAAATTGTGTATTTTTAGAGAAAGGTTTCCTTTTTATTTTTTTTTTAAACTGGCTGAGCAGCCACGTTGGTTTAGATTCTTGTGTTATTTAATCAATTGCTACTTAACCTAACGTGCCAACTGACATTATTGTGTTGTGTGAACCTTTTTTTAAATGTTTTTTTTTTTATTTAAATTTTTGCTGCATTGATGTTAATAAAAGAAAAACAAGTATTTACTTAATATCTAATACAATTGTCAACCCCTGTTACTGTCACTGATATCACTGTTTATACAAAATTAAGCCCTGTGCTCAAACTTTCACTACTCCTGGGCGGCAGCAATGAATATAGTACATATCAGCCCCAATACATACACTAAAAAATAAAGGAAAATGTTACTGAACTATAGTGTCCCTTTAAATCTGCTCAAGCTCCATGGCAAAGTATACCCTGCAGCATGGTCCTCTTCCACTGACAGGAGAGCTGAGAGGAGTAAATGAGCAGCACTTGATGTCTTCTTTATACACCTGTTGCCAGCATGCTGTGCCTACTGACTTCAGACTTCCCATATATATAGAATTAAAATTAGCCACTCTGAATTCTAGCTCCAGGCCTCTGGCAGCAGATGGATTAAACTCCTGTATGTGTGCAGCATTTCATAGCACTGGACATACAGTATTTAGGTAGCATGACCACTTCAAATCAATGAAGTGGTCATGGTGCCTGGAGTAACCCTTTAAAGAACAGATTCATTTAATAACACATTTGGTCCTCAAGGCCCTTTCAGATCTCTTCATGTTGTATATAAAATATGATAAAAAACTTCTCGAGTCTGTTTTGCAAATAATTGAACACATGTATAATTCACACTGGTTTGTTTTTCCTGTGTTTTCCAGCATATGTAACGCACTTCTGGAAAATTCTGACTACCCAAAGAGAGAAGGTGGTGTTGTGTTAAATAACAATAGCTGCTTGCTAACCAGCCTGGACAAAAAGGTGTGTGGGTCATTTTTAAGATGTTTGTTGGTTGTGGCGAAGCTAGACTTGCTTTCTCCCATCAAGTGCATGCTGGGATCAATGTTGTTTTTTTGTGCTGTGTTTATGGTGAGGCTGTGTTTCATTCATGGGAGCTGTATGTATTTGCCAATGACTATCTTCAGGGGATGAATGTGGCAGCTAGTATGGGGGAGGGGGGATATGTGTGATAAGGTGAGGTGCAGAAATTTTAGTGTTTGGGGGTAGAGACGACAGGTAAGGGGTAGTGTTACTGGGTCAGTGTGGTAGGGGTGGTAAGTGTGACAAGGTTGGGATGAGTATAATAGAGTGAGGGAGAGTGACTGTGACAGGGTAAGTGAGCAAGTGACAATTGTGTGTGTGTGTGTGTGGGGGGGGGGGGGAGAATGATAGTATGAGGTTAAGCACAGTAATGCCTTTTTAAAAAAAAAAAAAAAAATATATATATATATATATATATATTATATATGTCTGCACTCTGACTGCATCAAACTCAACGGGAACCACGAGGGGGGTAGGTGGGTCTTGATCAAAGCCAGAGCTCCAAACTCAGACAGATGCCCATCGGGCCATATGCAACAATTTATGGGTAATAACAGTTGTGGATGTCCCCTCTTCATCTGGGGCAATAAATACCCTCATCTCCCCCCAGTTTTGCCACAATATGTTGGAATGTTTATAGTTTGCTTTCAAAATTGGAGTTATTTTGTGTATATTTCATTGTTTCTTTGCAGTATCTTAAACAGACAATCATGGGTCATCACAATTTGAATGGCATTTGCTTCTACTTACCGTATATACTAGAGTATAAGCCGACCCGAATATAAGCCGAGGCCCCTAATTTTACCCCAAAAAACTGGGAAAACTTATTGACTCGAGTATAAGACTAGGGTGGGAAATGCAGCAGCTACTGGTAATTTTCTAAATAAAATTAGATCCTAAAAAAATTATATTAATTGAATATTTATTTACAGTGTGTGTATATAATGAGTGCAGTGTGTGTGCGTATGAGTGCAGTGTGTGTGCGCGTATGAGTGCAGTGTGTGTGCGCGTATGAGTGCAGTGTGTGCGCGCGTATGAGTGCAGTGTGTGTGCGCGCTGGTGGGGGGGTGGGCATTTTGATTATTATTTTATTAATATTTGAATCTTTTTTTTGTTCTATTTATTTTATTAATTATTATTTACATTTTTTTGTTATATTGTTATTTTTTTTTAATTATTATTATTTTTAATATTTTATTAATGTGCTGAAAAACTCTGTTTATACTAGAGTATATACAGTATTAATATTCATTTATCTGTTTAAATAGCCAATTTGACTGTCATTAAACAAAATTGTAACTTTCATTGTTTTTGTTTATTTTATATGACAAATATGTTCCTTTACATTTTGTGATTTTAAAGGATAATTTCAAACACTTGGAGCACTTCAGGTTGCTTTGCACCTCCAATAGGGTGCTACTCCCATGTGGTTCTTTGTTGTCTCTGCAAGTGTGCTTGCGACTTGGTTCTGGGATGAGAAAGCTACATATCATTATTTGTCTGCACTAGATAAAAATAATGATTAACAATCCCACACTTAACTCTAATGTCAAAACTGCCACCACTAAGAGTTTATAAATGGGGTGCCTTAGTTCCCCAAACAAATGAGATTAAAAACTCACACATAAAAGCTAGCAAAATATCTGTGTAATCAAAAATACTATTAATTAGTATTATTATCTTCAGGCAAAGTGCTCCTCTACCAGACAAATGCAGAACTTGATAAAGGAATATTTATTAAGAACAAAAAGAGTCCCACAGTGGTCTAGGTTGAAAAAAAAGACTAAAGTTCATCAACTTCCACAGTGAAGCCCATTCTTTTATGCTGTTGATCCAAAAGAATCGTCAGCAGGTGAGGAGCGTGGGCGGAGCCTGACCCAGCGCAAAGGGATGTCGGCGCTGGATTCAGGTAAGTGTCTGAAGGGGTTTGAACCCCTTCAGCAACATGGGATGGGGGGCAGGAGGGAGGTGGGCACTGTAGGGATTCTCTAGTGACCGGAAAACAGGTTTGTTTTCCTGACACTGGAGAGTCCCTTTAAGGTAGTTCAGGCTCCCAACTTCAACCTTTAAAAATAGAGACTGAACAGTATGTGACTATACACCTGAGGAACGCATCCTAGCCAAAACGCGTTGTACTATTTTTGGACTAAAAGCACTTGGATCCTTCACCTAGCTTACTGAGATGTAAAATTTTAGTTCAGGGACTAAAGCGTTTTCCCAATCTACTTGTCCTGATACAAAAAAACTATTTTAATCAAAACCATATTTAAATAAGGTCTTTATTGATAGTAACTTAGGAGACTGCCCTTACAATACTTAAATGCAATCAACAAATGCAAGTAGGTAGTGAACTTAACCCCTTAAGGACCAAACTTCTGTAATAAAATGGAGTCATGACATGTCACACATTTCATGTGTCCTTAAGGGGTTAAACAGAATAATTCGGTTCATCCAAATGAGAATTGTAGAATTGTAGCTTACTTTATCAAGAATATAACTATAATTAACTGAGGCAACCTCATGAGGCCATTTACATCCATTGACATGCTTGGTTACAGAAAAGGCAGTGCTTACACTGCTGAGCCTACATGGTCAATCTCTTTGCTCCAGTCTCCTCCCCTCCCTGTCCCTTATCTGTCTCCTCCCCTCCCTGTCCCTTATCTGTCTCCTCCCCTCCTTGTCCCTTATCTGTCTCCTCCCCTCCTTGTCCCTTATCTGTCTCCTCCCCTCCCTGTCCCTTATCTGTCTCCTCCCCTCCCTGTCCCTTATCGGTCTCCTCCCCTCCCTGTCCCTTATCGGTCTCCTCCCCTCCCTGTCCCTTATCGGTCTCCTCCCCTCCCTGTCCCTTATCGGTCTCTTCCCCTCCCTGTCCCTTATCGGTCTCTTCCCCTCCCTGTCCCTTATCGGTCTCCTCCCCTCCCTGTCCCTTATCGGTCTCTTCCCCCCCCCCCCTGCGCCAGGGTGAATAAAGGGTTAAAAACCCTTTATTTGCTCGCCTTTTTCCATTGCCGATTTCCCTCTGCAGTGCATCCTGGCTCTGACCCTTCTGACGGCCTGTGATGAGCAACAAATGCCACGCCTTAGGAATCAATGCTTTCCTATGGGGAAAAACGTACATAATGTCCGTTATTATTCAGGAAGCCCTCTAGTGGAATTAGGGTAGACAGCCACTGTGGGCAGACTTGGTGGTGTAATGTAAACATTGCAGCACTAAGTGCAAAAGGAACTTAGCACCCAAGCCATCTCAATTAGCTGAAGTTGTCTGGGTGCCTACAGTGTCCCTTTAATGTTAAACAAGTGCGCTTTTCACCTTTTTGTTTAAAAAAAAAAAAAAAAAAATGTTGCAATAAAGTGATACCGGAGAAACTGACGGAAGCGAAGCACAGAGAGATGGACACAGGTTTCTTCAGGAAGGAAGAGATTCTTTATTGGATCACCGATCGGGACTCAGAGGGACTAATGTCACCAAAATACAGCAAATTCTGAGCCCCGGACAATAGTGCAGGCTCCTTATATAGGCACATAACTCCTCCCATATTAAGCTCCACCCGCACATTCTCTTAACCAATCAATACAAATAAGAATTAACTTCCTGTTTGACCGCATGGCTTGTCCAGCACAATGGAGGAGGGGGAATACTACATCCTGTATTCTTGCACATGCTCCGTACACTACTGATCGTATCTTGCCTCGTGCAACCAACTGATCGATACGTCAGCATATGCACGTACACATGCCACGTGGTAATCTCGGCCTACTAAATTTATTTTTTTACCGAGATTCCACCACAAAAGTGCTTCTCAACAATCCTCGAAAAATATATGCAATAATGTACTTTTGAACAAGTGCACTTCTGACACTGTAAATAGTTTGTCAATTCAAATGATATGAATAGATACTACATAATACTACGATATAACATAGTGCAATTTAGTTATAAAGCTCTTCTGTATACATTTCACATCAATATTATTGTATTGTGATGGTCACAAGCGCTGGAAATTGTGATTTAATGACGGTGCACTTTTTAAAAATTATATTTGGCTTTATATTTTCTGGCTATTGCACTTTATAAGGTGCTCCTTATTAGAATTATAGTAATGGTGGGGGTAATATTTCAGCGCCTTGTTTACTTGTGTTTTGGTATTACACATAAATTCTATCCTTGAATATTCTGCTTATGCTATAAAGGATCCAATCCTTTTTAAAATGTATCTATAGAATCTGATAAGGCAGCCTCTTTAGGCCGAGTATTCCACATCTTTATTGTTCTTACGGTAAAGGACCCTTTCCTCTGTGATAAGTTAAAATGCCTTCCTGCAACTTCAGTGGGTGAGCTCTTGTCTGTTGTATATTCCTGCTTATAAACTGGTTAGCACATAGGGGTTTGTAAAAAATACAGGGTAGGGGAAACAGCGCTAAAGAAACCAAAACTGAAGTAGGGCTTCCTCTAAGCCCTACTGACACATGTAATAGATAAGGTAAATAGAGAAAGGTTGCGACAAGTAACAAACTATGTAGAAAGATACTAGAAAAAGTATAAAAATATATAAAAAAAAATGTAAAGAGAGTCCAATAGCAGTGATGATAGTTACAAATCACTATCAAATAGCAGAAAGAAAGAGTCCTAATTCAGATGCATGCATGGGGAAAGCAGTAGTATGCACAGCTCACTGGAGCAGGAGGTTGGAAACAGTTATCTTATGAGGACAATAGCTTTTTAGACATCCTAATCAGAATAGCTTTTTGGGGGATCTTCATAAGTTGATATATCCTATACCATTGCTGTATTTAGTCCAATATATGTGGATCACCAAATACACATATACTTTTTCATTTGTTTGCCCCAAGTATTTTGGGTTATATGCAGCTCCATTTCCAACCGCTGATCCAATTTTTCAGGATTCTAACAGTACACCCCCTAATGTGGCTTTAGGCCAGTCAACAGCTTAGTAATACTCTCTTTCATTAACCATAGAGTACCAAGGTTTGAAATTAGACTATTCCCTCTAGGTCTAATTAGACCATAAGTTATTTGGGAATCTATTTAAAAAAAAAAAAAATTTGGACAATTGAGATACTCTAAGCTACCGACCGGAATACTACCACTATTTTAATATTAAATTGATAGGATATTTTATGGGTAATAAATTTTAAGCAACACATATAAAGCCTGCTGGTTTACCAATTGAATAATTTATACACCTATCCTCTACTATTAAGTGTTCACTTCCTCGTTAAGTGTTGTATGTTGCACTCACCTTTTATTTATTTAAAAATATATATTTTACCGGGATGGATACATTGAGATTTCTCTCGTTTTCAAGTATGTCCTGAGTCCACAAAACATTGTTACAATAGAATACAATATTAAAAAAATACAATATACAAACTATATATATATATATATATATATATATATATATATATATATATATATATATATATATATATATATATATATATATACACACACATATATGAATTTAATACATAACCGGTAATAAATATTCAACCGTGAAAAGTGCATTCTATGCTGAGAAATATTGCCATAGATATTTTAAAAGATTTTAGATTTAACTGTGTCCCTGAGGTTATTCCATAATTGCGCTGCTCTGTAGGAAAAGGAGTATCAAGCCACTTTATTTTTGTATTGCGGTATGCTAAATATCGTGATAGTACTGGATCGGAGGTTATAGGAGGTGGGAACAGCTGGGGTGAGCATTTTACTCGGGTAGTATGGGAGCTTCCCAGAAATGCTGATATGCACAAGGCTGGAAAGATGAAGAGGTTGTCGGGATTCCACCAACAACCAGTTTAGCTCTTTTAACATGTCACAATGGTGGGTAAAGTAATTACATTCTAGTACAAAGCGGCAAAACAAATTATATTAAGTTTATTAAGGTGGGTTTGCGGTGCGGGTGCATACACTACATCCCCATAATCAATGACCGGCATTAGCATTTGTTGCATTATCTGTTTCCTTAATGTAGGGCTTAGGCAGGATTTGTTTCTGTACAGGGCACCTAGTTTTGGGTAAAGTTTTGAAGAGATTTTTTTCAATTTGAAGGCCAATGGATAGATTGGGGTCTAGCAACATACCTAGATATTTAAAATCGCAGACTGCTGTCAGTGTGCTATTTGAATTTGTTCTGATACACAATTGTTGCTTTGGTAGTTTATGTAATTTAGGTACAGTTCCAAAGATCATTGTAACAATTTTGTCAGTGTTTAGGAAGAGTTTGTTATTCGCTATCCACTTTTCTACCTCTGTGAATTGGTTTTGGAGCACAGCCTCAAGCTGCGGTAGCTTGGGTTTAGTAGCGTAGATGTGTACAGTTGAGGATTTGCAGACTTTAGGCAGATCATTTATAAATAATGGGAATAGCAGGGGGCCGAGAATGGAGCCTTGGGGAACACCACACTTGACTGGAAGAAGGAGGGAAGCGCGATCAGAAATGGCCACATATTGCAATCGGTCTGAAACATACGATCATTAGCGGACGATCATCAGTGCCTGAGTTTTTGCAAAAGAATGCCATGGTGTACTGTGTCAAAGGCCTTGGTAAAATCAAGGAAAATAGCTTCAGTTAAGTCTCCTTGTTCCATGCCAATTTGGATGTCATTGCAAACTTTTAAGAGGGCAGTCGAAGTTGAGTGAGTTGGACGAAAGCCTGTTTGATCAGGGGTCAGATAATTTGATCGTTGATAATATTCACATAGTTGCGTGTGAACGCGTTTTTCAATTTTTTTTTTTTTTTTTTACAATACTCGGAGCAACGATATTGGGCGATGGTTAGAAACCAAAGTAGTGTGACCACTTTTATGAATAGGCACTACTCTCGCAGTCTTCCAAAGTTTGGGTATGTATCCTGACACCCACGGATTCATTGATAAGGGTAGTGACCGGTTTAGCAATTGCTGGCACACTGAGCTTCAGCAACATTGCTGGGATTTGATCTGGCCCACACTGTTTTTTATTTTTTAAATTATTAAGATGTTTATTAACGACACTAACAGGCACAGGTCTAAAATTGATTTTCTCTATATAAGGATTTTGCAGATTTGGCAGGGACTGATCTTTATTTGTGGTCTGAACATGAGTGTAATTTGTTATCTTAGCAACCAGGGTGGTAGCACATCCAACAAAATAATTAAAGGCATTTTCTACATCTAGGGGGTGTTGCAATGTTTGTTGTCTATTTTGAGAGTGGATTGTGGGGGATTGTATGCTATGTATGATTTTCCAGAAGTTTCTTGGGTTTGATAGGTTGTTGAATTTTTCACGCTTGACCTTTGACCACAGTGTATCTCTAAACTGGTACATTTGAATGAGGTCAGCTGTAACCCATAGCAGGTGTGTCCCTTTTAGTCGCACTTTACGCAGAGGGGCATGCAAATTTCAAACACCCAAGATCTCGGAATGAAAGCATGCAATTGCAGTGTCTCGATCTAGTATTAGACCTAATTTGTGCCATGGTATGTTCTTGAGAACACCTTTAAAGGATTCAAGATTACATTTTTTGAAAGACTTGGTGATTTTAATCTTGGGACGGGATTTAGTGGCCTTTATTTTGTGCATGCAGTACACTAGACAGTGGTCACTGAAACTGTTAGGGAGAATGCCCGCCTCCTGGATTCTGCCAGGACAAATGGAGAGAATCCAATCGAGGAAGGTTTGGTTCTGGCGTACACACAATCGATGGGGCCCCGGTGCAAAACTCTAGGAGATAAAGACATGCCTGGTAGGGTATATATAAGAGACTAATAATTTATTTATTTTTATTTATAAAATATTTCACCAGGAAAGATACATTGATATTTCTCTCGTTTTCAAGTATGTCCTGGGTCCACAAAACATTGCAATAATACATTATGGTACAATAAAATACAAATACAATATACCGTATATACTCTAGTATAAGCTGAGTTTTTTAGCACATTTTTTGTGCTAAAAAACCCCAACTCGGCTTATACTCGAGTCAATAGTCTGTATTATGGCAATTTGCATTGCCATAATACAGACTGGGGGAGAGGGGGGCTGGCAGAGCTGTAACTTACCTTTCCTTCAGCTCCTGTCAGCTCTCTCCTCCTCTGCGCCGTCCGTTCAGCACCTCGGTCAGCTCCCAGTGTAAATCTCGCGAGAGCCGCGGCTCTCGCGAGACTTACACTGGGAGCTGACAGAGGGAGCTGCACGGACGGCGCGGAGGAGGAGAGAGCTGACAGGAGCTGCAGGAAAGGTAAGTTACAGCTCTGCCAGCCCCCCTCTTCCCCCCCTGAACTACCAATGCCACTGGACCACCAGGGAAGGAGAGCCCCCCTCCCTGCTATGTATCAAGCAGGGAGGGGGGACGAAATTTTTTTTTTTTTATAATATTAAAAAAATTATAATAATTAAATAATAAATAATAATACTAAAATAATAATAATTAAATTAAATAAAAAAATAATAAATAATAATAACAAAAATGTAAATAATAAAAAAAATTAAAAAAACATTGCCCACCCCCCACCAAGGCTCTGCAACACACACACACACACACACACACACACTGCATTCATACACACACTCTGCATTCATACACACACGCTGCACTCATACACACACGCTGCACTCATACACACACGCTGCACTCATACACACACGCTGCACTCATACACACACGCTGCACTCATACACACACGCTGCACTCATACACACACGCTGCACTCATACACACACGCTGCACTCATTATACACACACGCTGCACTCATTATACACACACGCTGCACTCATTATACACACACTGTAAATAAATATTCAATGAATATATTTTTTTTAGGATCTAATTTTATTCAGAAATTTACCAGTAGCTGCTGCATTTCTCACCCTAGTCTTATACTCGAGTCAATAAGTTTTCCCAGTTTTTTGGGGTAAAATTAGGGGCCTCGGCTTATATTCGGGTCGGCTTATACTCTAGTATATACGGTATACAAAATTTAACATAGAACAGGTAGGAAATATATAATCAACCATGACACTTGCATTCTGTTTTGAGGTATGTAGAGAGGGATCTCTTAACGGACTTTAGGCTTGGGGAAGATTTTAAAGTGTGCGGGAGGTTGTTCCACAATTGCGGCGCTCTGTAGGAGGAGGAGGAGGATCGGGCCGCTTTCTTTTTGTATTGTGGTAGACTAAATAAAGTGCTGGTACTGGATCGGAGGTTATAGGAGGTGGGAACAACAGAGGAGAGCATTCAGCTCAGGTACGGTGGGAGTTTCCTAGAAAAGCTCTTAAACACAAAAGAATTCTGAAAGAATTACGCATTTTGGCGCCCAGATGACGTCATAGGTAGAAATTTTACATACTCAAATTGTAAAAAAAGTTATACATATAGATAGTGCAGATTGTATAGAACTTGTAGTTCATTTTATGGCCTAAAAACAAGGGTTTTAACATAGTTAAAATTGATGCTAAAATAAATTCCTGTTAGTGTGTATCCCACCTCTGTAACATCCAAAACAGATGTGCGACACACACCACACAGTGGTACTTAGCTTTTATATGATTGATGCAGCTTCCCAGGTGATTTCGCACTATATTATGAAGTTTTGTCCCTTGGGGTGTCTCCCCTGATTCAGGCTGGGGTCTATGTGATATATCTACTTTAGTGACCATGCGACTTAATATGTAGGCATGACTTCAAGATGTTTAAAAACTAGATTAGCGGAGCACTGTTGTAATATTATTAAATGGATACCTTAATCACTCCGTATCTAAACACTTTTTAAAACATGGAAAAAATCCCAGATATCTAAAGTGTATAGGGATCCAAAAATGTAAACTCCCTTGGAGAGGTGGAGATATCAAAAAAACTTTAGGTCAAAAAGAAATGTAGTGAGTGTTCCTTAAAAAAACCCTTACCCCCAAAGGTTTAAATACAGATTTTGATCTTTTAATTTTTTTATAACTAAATGTAAATTTTTATCAGCGTTTTCCAATATAATATTTTATTTTACTTGTTTTACCATTGTAATATATTTATTTCTATATATTTAAACATTTGTCACTGACATTATGATGTATTGCACTTCCCTAAATGTCCACTATGTAATGTTTTTGTTCATTCCTCTCCCCTTTTGTCTCACTCCAACCACGCCCCCATTGGCTAGACCTATATCTCTCACTCATTTATCCCCTCCTATCCACTAAGTATCCTTGTTCAGGTCCCTCTTTGCTACCCCAACTTAATTGATAAAATCCACTTTAATATTCTCTAATTAGTAGCCTTTCACGGGCGAAAACCACACCCCTCTCACCACTGAGTCTAAATTACTAGGTTTCCCAGAATTCCCTTAATGGTCAACTGCCGAAAACCACACCCATTTCCTTCTTCTACCCGAGCAGCATGGTCTGCCCAAGGAAATTACGAAGTTTCCTATAATACCCTTAGCGGCCAACTGCAGAAAACCACGCCCCTTTTCTCCTTCTACCCAGCAGCATGGTCTGCTCAAGGTAGAAACTACATATCCCATAATACATAGCGGCATGTCCTGGGTTTTAATATGGCCACTGATCACGTCATTTGGGCGGCAGCAATGACCACAGTACACCTCAGCTCCAATACATATAGTAAAAACCAAAGAAAAAAAGTTAAAATATAGAGTTTGGGATATACTCGCCGTATAAGACTACCCCTCTTCCAATGCACACCAAATAAAAATTGCCATGATGTACAGTGAGCAGACAGAGCTACACTGCAAGACATTAAAGGATGATAATATGAAATAGCATTTAAAGCCCAGGTATGTGCCAGGCTGTTTGGGCCTATAATCCATGCCTGCTGGTCTAGCACACAGGAGGCTAATTGCGAAATATGCTCATACTGCCAATTCTTAACCCTTTATTCTGCTGTGACTACCGTATTTTAAACCTGGCTGGACTCTGCTACCTGGATTTGGGGAATTTATGGGGCGCATGGGGCAAACACTACCAAGGCTGGGCAAAATGGGGCAAACTGTACTCAGACTGGGGTGGCATGGGGCAAACACTTTACCAGCTTGTTGGCATTGTGGAAAGTGCACTCATGATGTGTGGCATGGAGCATACACTATACAGAATGTTCTTCTTACTGCTCCCCCTCCCTCCCTGTGTCCTTCTTACTCCCCCTCCCTCCCTATGTTCTTTTTACTCACCCCCTCCGTTCTTTACTTTCTTTTTACTCCCCCCCCATTCATTTTACTCCCCCCCCTCCGCTCTTTTTACTCCCCCCCCCCCCCCCCCCCAAACCTCCCTATGTTCTTCTCACCTCCCCTTCCCTGTGTAGCGTGGGTGGCCGAGCTCCTATTCGTCCTGTCAGTCCGGCCGGGTACCGCGCGGTACAGGAGATTCAGTTACCTGTTCCCGGGCCAGACTGACAGGAAGTGCACACTGAGTGCCGGACTGACTTGATGAAGAGGAGCTCGGCCACCCATGCTACACAGGGAAGGGGAGGTGAGGAGAGAGGCAGTGCTGCAGCCGCCTGTGGCTCTCTATAGAGCGCTCAGGCGGCTGCAGCATTAGAAGGGCCGGCGATGGGGGCGCAGGGTGCCCCCTCCTATATAGCGCCCTAGGCAGCCTTATAGACGACTTTTAGGAAGCCCTATACCCGGCGTATAAGATGACCCCTGACTTTTGAGAAGATTTCCAGGGTTAAAAAGTTGTCTTATACGCAGGAAAATACGGTAATTGTTTTACAATTATCAGTCTCCTATATATACCCTACCCTACCAGACATGTCTTTTTATCTCCACTAGAGAAAGCCATATAGGCGAAACGCTTTGTGAATGTTTTAATATTGTGTTGAATAAAGGTATTTTGGCTACTTTTAACTATTTGATTGTGATATTTTATTTTTTTTATCATTTTATATTTTTGTTACTATTACTGCCTGGTATCTAGATTTTACTATTCCAGTTGTGTATTGCTCTAAATAAATCCAAAGTTGAGATTCTAGCACTCACGCCTGATTCCTTGAGCAGTCCGCCTGCTCAATTAAATGTGAGTAAACATTTTGATATTTATACTATCATCCTTTTTTTTTTTTAATTCTTTATTTTTTTCTGTGCAGAGCATAACATTACGCTTGTGAAAGCCACGACAGCTGTGACAAGTCAGGCATTAACAGTGTTAAACATCAATGTGGCATACATTTGACAGCACAATTTTATAGTAAAAATAATATTAACATGCTTCAACATTTTGTGAAACAAGCATAGACTTAAAGTTACAACACAATATATCATGAGGAAACTGCACATTTTTCATTAAGTAGAACGACTAGATATAAGCAAGATAAACCTGTCAGTTTGTAGTTGGACCCAAGATATGCACTTTGATGAAGGATTCCTAACAGGTTATTTGAGTTGGTAAGAAGTATGCCTAGGAGGCCTTGCGTACACCATAAGGTAACATTACTATTCTCCCTATGTGTTATCGCTAAATACAGCAGTAAATCACCAGGCATTAAAACCGCTGGGGGCAAGTCCAGTCCCAAATATCAGCTCGATCTCAATATCTATCTAGTAGTAGGGAACCCATCTCATGTGTCTACAGGTTTAAGCTTTATGTTATGCCGGGGCTCGTGATGTATTTGCATACTATGGGTAAGCTTTATACTGAACGGTAAGCTGGCATGCTGCGTGTCAAGGGCTAACATTGGCCGCCTAAAAAGAAAAGCGAGACCTAAAACTGTGGGTAAAAATAACGTTTTCAACTGAGTTTCGTGTGAGTTCATGTGGGGCATATGAGGCTGGGTTATAGTGAGTACTATGCCTGGTATTGAGTCCAAGTCTCTGCTGGTTCAGCTGATGCCGTGTTGGGGCTGAGAGTGTGCTCCCTGCGTTGGTCAGTGTATTTGGTGCGATCTCCCCGGTGTGCGGAAGCTTGGCGTCTCTGGGTCTCGTAGGTGTGCGCTGGGCGGTGAGTCAGCTCTCCGTTTTGCGGCTGTGCTGTGGAGGGGTGGATGTGACCCTTGCTGGGCGTCGGCTTTTGGAGCTGGTGAGTAGCTTGTGTGGGAAGCCAACTTAGCCGTTGTGTTCTCTCGAGTGTGGGGGCCATTGTATTTGCCCATGCGGTATGGCGTTGTTTCCCGCCCTTGGGCTTGACGTTGTTTGCGGGGTCTGGTTGCTTGTCTGGGTGCTTGTAGAAGATACCTGTAATGGCGCCGCCTGGTCACTGGACGGATCCATTTGGACACTAATTTCACTGCCAGATGGTAAGCCATTCCGCGATTGCTCAGCATTGACCAGAAATTCGCACAAAGTCGGTCGAAATCCCCGAGGGGGTTCATGGTTGATTGGGCTTGTGTGCTTCGCTGGGCAGCCAGCGGTCGGGATGCTTGGCTCTTGGCTCTATAATGCTAGGTCTCCCTTCTCCGGGTCGCCCAGCCATCGCTTTGGTCAGATTTTGCGCTGATTTTGGTGATTTAAGAGCGATTTTGCACGGAGCTCATGTCCAGTGCGACCGCTCGGCATGGCCACTTAGCTCCGCCCCCTCTATACTATCATCCGTTTATACAGTGAACACTATTTGTTGTCTCTTTTTTAACCTTTTTATGTTCTACACACTGCTGTGATAATTCACACCTCTTCACTTATCCTATATGTGGGGATTGTAACGCTGTATGCAATTCATACTAGAGCTAGTTTTAAGCTATACTAGGACCACATCAGACCTTGCATTTTTAAATACCGATTTTTATAGGACTTATTGCATTATTATCTTCTGTTTCCACATACGGATTCCAAAAAGCTGTCCCCATCCGGCTCCACTGAAGAACATTCTTCCCTACAGACTGTTATCCTGGCAAGTTGTGCATTAAGACTCTTTATTTGTGATATTTGATTGTGATTTGTAACTATCAAGACTGCTATTGGACTCTCTTTACATTTTTTATATAATTTTTTTAATATTTAATATTTAATATTTTTATACTTTTTCTAGTATCTTTCTACATAGTTTACTTGGCGCAACCTTTCCCTATTTACCTTATCTATTACTTATTGGTTTGTACTGACTCCCCTATGAGGCGCCTTTTTTTTTTTTTTTTTAGTTCTTTATTTTTGACGTGCAGGTGATTACAAATCATAGACAGACACCACAACAGCGTGCTCTTATATTTAGACATAGGCTAAACAGTGGCATGAAGGGTTTGCACGTTTTTGTTTTAAAAGAAACATAGTAAGCTAGGCACACGTGTCTAATCAATTATAAACTATTTACATTAACTGCAATGGGTTATCGACAGTGTAGTAAGCTAGTTAGCTTTGTCTAAACAGTTATGCGTTGACTACATTGGGTTGTCTACAACATAGAAAACTGGGCAGTTATGTCTAAACGATTTTATACTATTTGTATAAACTACCTGGAGTTATCAACAGGCTGTAAATAGAAAGTCATTGGTACAGTGAGCGTCACACATTGTGATAAAGCCCCCCAATGGGCCCCCGGGTATGTCATAAATGTACCCTTCAAGGGAGAATATAACCACGGAGAACATCAGAAATATACTCATCAAGTAACGGTAGGGGTAGTGGTATGATGCCAGTCAAGGAAATATGCAATGCTCTGCCCCCTAGTCAGCCAATTCCCCACTGGGGTGCTTCTAAGTCCGGGTATGAGAGACTTGTTGTCCGAAGACAGCCAGGCAAGTTTCTGTGAGGCTATTCCCTGGGACCTCTGAACCCAGAGTGTGTCGATGTGTCTGCTCGTTGGATGCCTCGATGCTGCTCGTGGTACTGTGCCGGGCGGGAGTGCGCTCCGGGAGAAGCTTGAGATCCTTCCTGCGGTTCTTTTGCCTGGCGGGCCTCGTGGCACTGTTGCGGTCGGCCCGAACTCTGGGAGGGCCTGCCGTGTTCTGGCGCACGTTTGGGCCTTGCGCTTGTCCGCCCCTCCGGCCGACTCGGGTCAGCCTCGCCCCTCCGGGGCTCCTGCTGCTCCCAGGATCGAGGATGAGGTCTGCGGCGCTTTTTGTTAGGCCGGTTCCGGGAGCGTGCTCCAGAGGTGGCCCCTTGTTGGTGCTTGTCTGCCGTGATGGTGTTATTAACGTGGATCATGGTGTCCCGCCGCTTGTCCCTTCGGGGCAAGCAGTGTGGTAGGTTGGTGGACAAAGTCTCTGGCGGAGAGGGGTTCATGTGGGCCTCTAGTTTCTGCCAGAAGGCTTCGAATATTTTGTTTAACCGGAGCTCCGTCTCATGCTCTGCCTTGCTTGTGTCATCGGTGGGGCAGCCGGCCATTTTGTGAGCCACATGGAGAGTTTGTTTGGGGTTTTGCTGTGTTGTTGCTTGATCATAGCTGTACAGGGAGGACTTATGGGGGTAGACCGGGATAACCCCCACCGATCCAAGGGGGGGAAACAGGGGCTCTCGTGCTGATTTTCTGCAAGTTGCAGCAGTGTGAGGGCGGCCGTCCCTCCTGCGCCTATACTGGTGGTAGGCCTCACCATGGGTCCAGGTGTTTGCTGCTTTAGCTGTCGCTTGTGTGGCATCATTCTGTGCCCCTGGATGTCACCTCTCCCTTGGTGGCCTGTTTGCGTCGAGTAATCGCTGTTTTAGTTGTGAAATTCAACTTTTTCTGTCTGATAGCTGGAGCTATTAAGGCTTGCTTCCTTCCAGCTCTGCAGTTAGGCACCGCCCCCGAGGCGCCTTTTTTTAATGAAAACAATTCCAGTTTTTCTAGCCTTTCCTCTTAACTATTTTCCATCCCCCGTGCTAGTTTTCTAGCTTGCCTCTGCACTTTTTCTAGTGCAATATCAGTCTTTAAAAATGGGGCCCAAAATTGCACTGCATATTCAAGGTAGGGTCTTAACATTGATTTGTAAAAAGGCAAAATTGGATTTGGATCACGTCATCAAAATGTTTTTATACCCAAAAGGACATTACCTACTTTTGCAACGGCAGACCAGAATTGCATACTGTTGCCTAGTTTGTAATCTAAAGTTGTTCCCAAGTCCTTTTCATTTAATTTTATTCCTAACTCTACCCATTTAATGTACCAGTGGCTTGTGGATTCCTTATTACAAAATGCCTGACTTTGCATGTATCTGTATTAAATCTCATCTGCCACTTGCCTGCCCCGTCTCCAAAATTATCCAAATTCCTCTTTCGAGCTATATCATGTTCAGACTGTATTTTGTTACCTAGTTATGTGTCATCTGCAAAGACCAACCAAATAACTTCCAATGCACACTTCAAGATCTTTCATAAATCGATTAAAGAGAAGTGGACACAAGACAGAACATTGAGGCACACCACTTTTGTCTAATTTGAATATTTTCAGTTTACAACTACTCTTTGCACTCTATCTTTAAGCTAGTATTCTATCCAAGAACACAATTTTTGTCAGTATGGAACTGTATCAAATGCCCCAGCAAAATCCAAGTAGATCACATCTAGTGGAACACCCTGATCTATGTTTCTACTAACTTCTTCATAGAATGCAGTTAAGTTAGTTCGGCATGACCTGTTTATCTTAAAGCCATGTTTATTCCTGCTAATTATATTTTATGTTCATAATGAATCCTAAATATAATCACTTAACAGCCCTTGAAATAATTTGCCAACCACAGATGTTAAGTTCACGGGACAGTAGTTTCTGGGTTGAGCTTTTAAACCCTTTTTATATACAGGCACCACATCTACTTTTCTCCAATCCGCTAGTACAATTCCTGTAAGAAAATAATCCTGAAAAATTTAAAACCGTGGTATGAATATTTCTACACTATGCTCCCTTAATAAGTGTGGGTGAACACCATCTGGTCCTGTGGCTTTAACATTAACTTTATTTAATTTTTGAAGCACTTTATCTTGTGTTAACCAATCACCTGTTTGCTGTAAGTCTTTTTTGTAACAGGGATTTACAAATCTACAGCCATAGATTCTTCTTCCATATAGAACAAAGAAAAATAATGATTTAGAATTATTGCCTTGTCCTGATCCTCCTTGATTAACTCACCCCTCACACTTTCCAATGGAATAAACACTTTCACTCTTAACCTTTTTTGGCATTGAAGTACTTAAATTTTTTTGGAGGGGGTTGGTCTTGCACTCTTTTTTTTCATTTAAAAGTTTAGCCCATCTAATTGCTCATTTGCAGTCCCTATTAGCATTCTTAGATTTGTTATATAGGATGCAATCGACCCCTCTGATTTAAACATTTTGAATGCCCTTTTCTTATCTTTAATCATTTGAATGCCCCTTGTACTAAGCCACATTGGCTTTAATTTACTTATTTTATATTTATTTTCCAATTGGCAATGTGCTTTTGTAGAATTTGTTTAAAGATGTGCTTTTGCCAGTGAATAATATTAGTTGTAAAGATGTCCTTATCCTATTGAATCAAGCATTTAAAATAAATAAATAAATAAGATTGGTCGGGTAGGTCATGACGTGCGGACGTGCTGAGGCGCTGACGGCGTGATGACGGAAGAGGAGGGGCGGCCCGCCATGTAATGGCGCGCCCGGCGGGAGACGACCTCGAGGAACACTAAGTCTGTTCAAATACGTCTTTTTCCCTCTCCCATAACGCACGCCATCGAAACTGATAGGGGGCACCCAGAACTGCAGCAACTTGAAATTTATCTGTGGCAGTTCGACCTTCAGCAGCCCTGAATTAGATGTGAGGCAGTCAGCTTTTTAGCCACGCTGGATTGCAGGACTCCCGTGTCCCAGCTCCTTATGAACAGCCACGCTGAAAATTGATACGTGACAGTCGGATCTCCAGCAACGCTTCAGTGTGGTAATATATATCAGCCGCTGTGCTGTTTCAATCTGAAGCTGCAGTAATATATATCAGCCGCTGTGCTGTTTCAATCTGAAGCTGCAGTTTATTTTACTTTTGAATGGCAAAACGGACTGAATTTTTTTTTTTTTTTTTAACAAAGTCGTCTGCTGACATAAAACGCTGCAGTTGGAATAACTAGAGGAAAAAAAACCACTACAACTCACTCTTTAATGCTTCCTAAGTTAGGGGACATAATCTGATTACAGTGTATAATATGCTTTAAATCTTGTTGGATACAAGTATAGAGCAGTAGATTTGTCCTTCTGGAGAACGAATTTTTTTGTATTTATTTTTGTGATTTATTACACATTCATTCTGGTTATCTACACCAAGTGGGGGATATACTTTGTCAAAGTCAGCCTACCTATTTTTTTGTCAAAGTCAGCCTACCTATTACTGGAGTGATTGCACTTCAGGTGATTCTATACCATGGCTGCTAAAAAGTCACAAGACTCAAAATCCTCTATGAGGAAAGAGAAAAAAGACACATCTCAGGACAAATCTTTGTCAACGTATTTCTCTCCTCAACACAAAAATCTCAAACAGAAGATGAATGACACTGATGTCAGCTTGGAAAGCCTTGATTCAGAGGCTAATAAGGAGCCCTTAACAACTACTTTTCTATGCTCTACCCTAAAGGACAATTTGCAACAGATAAAAATGGAACTCGCTGCAACTGCCGCAGAAATAAAATCAGAAATAAAACAAGAAATAAATGTACTTGCGGCAAAAATAGATAAATTTGAAGATCAAATTAAAGACTTGGAATTTACTGTAAAAAATCTAGCAGAAGACTGCCAAAAGGCTCATCATAAGATTTCAGATTTGGAGCTCAAATTGAATGATGTCGAAGACTGGTCCAGACATAAAAATTTGCGTTTTAGGAATATGGCAGAAAAGGGAAGAACGGAAGATTTAAGACAAACCTTGATGGAATATTTTTCTGCTTTGGGTGTGGAGTATAACTCACACAATCAGTTTATAGAAAGGTGCCATCGACTATTTAAACCTCAATCCATTCAGAACGATGCTCCGCGAGATATCATTGTATGTTTTAATACATATGACTTTAAAGAAAAAATTTGGAAAGCCGCAAGAGAGAATCAGTTAACCTCGGGTTGTTTCCAAAATGTAAAAGTATTTCAGGACCTATCTTTCGAGACAAGAACAAAAAGGAAAATGTTTAGCGTAGCCACCCAAGTTCTTAGACGACATGAAATAAAATATAGGTGGCTCTACCCTCTCAAAATAAGTTTGTCATATGAAGGGAAAAGAGAGCTATTTGAGTCCAATACTAAATTAATAGATTGGCTGAAAAGGAATAATTTGACCTTGTAAATAGAAGATCCAAGGTCTAAGGTTAGGGTTGGAAACCAGAATACATTTTTTTTTTTCTTTTCTTATGGTGTCCTTTGGGCAAGCGAACTGTCTGTGGCTTTTGGGTGCAATGATTGTTAAGTATTATCAATAACCTCCTTTCATGGGGTAGGTGGGTAAAAAATTTGAAAATCTTATGTGTTAAGTAGCAAAGATTTTTTCACCCTTGGAAGAGTCTATTGAAATGGGTACTGTATAACAACAAGCGTTACTATAGGTTTTGAATATTGAGGGGATCATTAATAACTTGACAAATTCATGTGTGTTAGTAAACAATTGTTGTATCACAGTTGAATTTAACTCAAAATGACACTACTACACAGGAATGTTTGATTCTAAGTTGGGAGTAAGGTAAAAAGGGAAAGAGGAAATAGAAAAAGTGAAGGTGCATAAAGAAAAATAATTGTTAGGGTGGATGAAGAATAAGACATTGAAGAAAGAAGGGGGAAGGAAAGGGAAAACTAGTTGTATATTTTGTCAACTTAATATTAAGATGGTTAATGTAAAGATACAATGATAAAATAGAATATCACACAGGGACATATTTTTTTTTTTATTAGGTTATGATACTTACACAAATTGATATTTTCTGTAATAGTAACCTGTTTATTGTCAGATTATATAAGTAACTACTTATTTTGTAGTTTAACACTACTGTAAAAGGATAGGCACGGGTTTATTTAGTTTCACAGTGATAAAATGACATAATATAATATAACATAGTGACACATTGATAAAATGATATAACACAATATAATATAGTGACATATCTATTACGAAATACGATATGTCTTCATACATCCACGATGTTAATTAACATTTTTTGCTCACCATGAATAATATATATGCTATATAATAGCTTCACTAATAGAATAATAGCTTCACTAGCTTCAATAATAGCTTCAATAATAGAATAATTTAAGAAATTGGTCACGGTTTAAATTTTGGGGACACGCAATGTACATATTATGATACAAGTTCTGTTTTTTTTTTTTTTTTTGTTTGTTTTTTCTCTTTTTCTCCTCATCTACCTATCAGATATAGTTGACTTTGGCAAGGCTGTTTCCTAGGCCTTTTGGCAGGCATGCCCCTCTTGGTGTAGTGATACTACATTGTTTCCGTTGATCTCTATTACTACCAGAAATCTACGGTTAAAATAGAGTAGAAAGAACTACTTTTTTTTTTTTTCTAATCTAGCTATCGGCTGGATGAAGATGCTGGATCCTTCTCGATCCAATTTTAACTTGACTGTGTTTGGTGTAGTTTGGTTTTTTGTTGCTTTGTCCTTTTCCTATGTGTTTGTTTTTTCTCTTCTTAGAGCATATGAATTTTTCGATAAATTCATGACAACAAAAGATATTAAAATTCCTATCTATGGATACTGGGAGTTTAAATATAAGCATATTCGAATAATTCACTGATAAACATAGATGCTAAAATTTCTATCTTTAAATGTCCAAGGGTTAAATACCAATAAAAAAAGGAGCAGATTATATGATACTCTTAGGGAACATAACATTCAAGTGGCATTCTTACAGGAAACGCATTGGTTGCAGGGTCTTAAGCAAAGATGGGGTGGGGACAAATTTATTAATATAGTCCATGCTTCCTTAAGAGACAAGAAAAAAAGAGGAGTTGCAGTTGTTTTTAATAGTAATATAGATTTGCAAATTGAATATATCGAATTAGACCCAGAAGCTAGATATATAATTATTGTTTGTGTAATGGATAAATTGTCCTATACTTTAGTAAATGTCTACCTACCGAATGTCGACCCTATGACAAAGTTTCTATCCATAATGGATAGAGTTGATAAAGTATCTAAGGGATATCTAATTATAGCTGGAGATTTTAATTGTGTGGGGAACCCTAAAATGGATAAGACATATACTCCTGCTACTTCAATTGATAAAAGAACTGTCAAACAGTCTAAAAAATTTAATAACATCTGTACACAATACAATCTACATGATATATGGAGATTATTACATCCAATGGAAAAATATTACTCCCACCAATCGTGTGTGCATGGTTCATACTCACGTATTGATCTATGTTTATTAGACGCAAACTCGATACCCTTATGCAATTCAATTGAAATTAAAGAGAGTCTATGGTCTGATCATAGCCTCATTCTAATAGACTTTGGTAATAGATCTTCTAGGGTGCGTACTACTTGGAGACTGAATGATGCTCTTATCAATGATCCGAAGAATTAACCCAATTATTAAAAAATTTTTGGT
Source organism: Pelobates fuscus (assembly GCF_036172605.1). NCBI lineage: Eukaryota > Metazoa > Chordata > Amphibia > Anura > Pelobatidae > Pelobates > Pelobates fuscus. Next base: position 99,477,585 of record NC_086324.1, on the reverse strand, counting down.
TAGAAAATAGTTCCTCTGATACATCGCCGGCAAATAACTGGTGTACACACAAATCAGTTATGCGTGGCTATTTAATTAAATTAGCCCATATAATGAGGTCTATAAAGGGTAAGACCCTATCTGATCTGTATATTGAGTTCTATAACTTATCCAAGTTAAATAAACAAAATCCATCTGCAGAAATGAAAACTAAGTTAAATGTTGTACAAAAACAAATTAATCTAAAAGTGGAAGAAAAAATTAAATTAAATATTTATAAACTAAGATTAAAAAACTATTACACTGGCAATAGAGCTAATAAAAATTTGTCAAAAAGACTACAAAATTATCATGCAAAAAATCGAGTGGAACAACTGATCGATGGCCAAAAGGTCTATTCGACACCCGCTGCAATAGGGGAGAGATTCAATCAATTTTATGAAGATTTGTATAATCTTAAAATGTCCCCTAACTTAAATGATATCCAAAACTATTTAGCGGACACTCAGATCCCAAAAGTTACAGCTCAAGATCTACTAACCTTAAATAGGATTATTTCGGCTGATGAAGTTAAATTTCAAATAAATAGACTCCCTATTAACAAAACCCCGGGCCCTGACGGTTTTACGAATCTATATTATAAACAGATGCAGTCCTTATTAATCAATCCTTTAACAGACATGTTTAATCAAATAGCTTTAAACAAATTTTTTCCAACTGAATTACTACAGGCTAATATTATTCCGATATTGAAACCTGATAAAATTAGCAATAATCCTAGTAATTACAGACCTATAGCTTTGATTAACGTGGATATGAAGATCTATGCGGCCATTATTGCCGACAGAATTAAGACTATTATTGCGACATTGATTCATCCAGATCAGATAGGGTTTGTCCCGGGTAGGCAAGCATCAAACAATACTAGAAGAATAATTGACACTCTAGACTGGGCCAACAGAGACCGGATTCCCTTCCTGGCCCTGTCATTAGATGCTGAAAAAGCATTTGACAGGGTCGGGTGGGGTTATCTCAGCGAACTTCTTATTGCGTTTGGGTTCACTGGCTGGATACACGACGCCATTATGGCTTTGTATTCTTCTCCCACTGCTAGAACGGTGGGACCAAATATTACAGCAGGGTGGTGTGCACTTAAAAACGGTGGTTTGCACTTAAAAACTGCTGTATATCTTGTCTATTGAGCCTTTAGCAATCAATATTAGGAATAATCCTTTAATCCAAGGTGTCCATACGAACTTGATGGACGTCAAAATATCATTATACGTGGATGATGCGTTACTTACTCTTACATCTCCAGAGTCTTCTTTAAAATTTCTAATGATCGAAATTAATAAATATTCTACAATCGAATTTTAAGCTAAATATAACCAAATCCACAGTAATGTTTGTGAATATGAACAACGATCTGGTTAATACTTTAGCCCACTCCTATAAATTTATATGGACAGACTTGGAATTAAATTATCTAGGACTATATATAACTGCCAAAGTGACAGGTATAATGGAGAGGAATATACTGTTCTTTATGAGAAATATGAATCTCAAACTTAAAAGATGGAAAAATTTAGAAACCTCCTGGCAAGGCAAAATAAATATTATTAACTCGTATATTTTGCCTAAATGGCTATACTTGTTCTCTATGATTCCACTCAAAGTCCCTGGGCCTTGGTTGGCTATGATTCAATCCAGTTTCAATAATTTTATCTGGAATAATAAAAAACCTAGAATTGCTCAAAAGATCTTAACTAAAAAACTGTCTAACGGAGGTTTAAACTTTCCTAGTATTACCTACAGTTATCATGCTAATATCATTAGACATATCTACCTCCTTCAGGACCCTGAGCAGGTCTCAGAACCATGGTATACTATTGAATCTGAAATGGTTCAAACAGACAGACTGCAACACTCGATGTGGATAGTCACAAAGAACTCTCTAATGAATCTGTTTAAGAACTCAACGATACTATTTCAAATTTTAGAAGAGTGGTGAGCAATTAAGAAAAAATTAGCCCTAGGTAATATGATACCCAAGTCATGTACAATAGACATATTGCAAATCCTTATAAAAGATCTTTCTTTAAAGAACTGGGCTAACGCCGATAGAATAACGTTTTCACAAATTATGCAAGGAGATAATATTCTGCCATTTCAGAGCATTATTGATATTTTCCATATTCCATGCAGGGAAATTTTTACTTATCTGCGGATAAAAAACTATATTCACAAAAATGTGCTCAAATCGTCTTCTATTTTTGCGAAAAAGTTGGAAGTTATATTTAAGTCTCAATCCATTAAAAAGAGCATGTCTGTTGCTTCATCAATGCTGGAAGTTCTTAAGGAGTCCCCTTATAGTTTGATTAAGAAGTGGGAACTAGATTTAGAACTGCAAATTTCTTTAGACGACTGGAACTCCTCTTTGAGCTGGGTGAATAAATATATCCATTGTTTGAACTTGTCGGAATGCCACTTCAAAGTTCTCTATAGATGGTATTACAGTCCTGCTAGACTAGTTAAAATGTTTCACTCTTCTGATCCAACCTGTTGGAGATGTGGTAGCCATTTAGGTACTTACATACATATTTGGTGGACATGTCCAGCTGTTAAGTCTCTCTGGTCCTGGGCGTTTAATATTTTTTCATCTATGACTACAAATAGAATTCCGGAGAATGCTGCTTCGGCTCTCTTACATTTGAATTTGTGTTTCGATTCACAAAAAGATTTCTGTTTTGCCATTCACGCTTTAGTTGCGGTTAAAATCATTATTGCAAGACACTGGAAAGTATCTAAGCCGTTTAACAAACGACTATTGATAGATCAAGTTAGGTTCCAATTATCAATGGAATATGAGATGATCAACAACACGACTTTTACTTCTAGGAAAAAGAAATGGTATTGTGAATGGTTAGACAAATATAGCCTATTATTTGGATAGCTCTCCCATGGATAGATTTTTTGTAATCTAATCTATATTGGATATCTGCATAGATAGAGAAAGATTTGATAAAATTAAAATAGAAGCCAATAACCTCAGTCCAGGGGAAGGGATTTTGTTTGATAAGATGCTCTAAGGTTTTTTTTTTCGTTTTTTTTTGGTTGTTTTTTTTTTTGTTGGTTGTTGTTGTCGTGGTTTATCTATGTTAGTATGCTACTATGCTGGTCTATAAGTGAATATGTGATCATTGTTTTTGATTATGTACTATGTATCATAAATTACGATAAAACTATGTATTTGCTTGATACTTGTGCATACTTGCTGATGTGTATTAGTTTCAGCATATTCGTTGTTTATGTCAAAAAATAATGAAAAACATTTTCAATAAAGATATAATAAAAAAATAAATAAATAAATATATATATATATATATATATATATTTTAATTTCTTTTTTTTTGTGCGAAGAATAATGTATGTACATACATCAGTTTAACACTGACCATTTCAGGTATAACAATCGTATGGCATGTAGTTTGACAGCACACTTTTATATTATGTCATGAGAACAGTCAATGTAACATAGCACATTGGAGAGTGCCTCTCCATGGGGGAGTCAATGTTATCGTGAGTATGTGGCTAGCACTGTGGTCAAATGGTAATATTTGGTGCTCATCATGCGTGTGTGTTTGTTGTACATTTGAGTTGGTTGTGTTAGACCGTGTAGTTATATCATTTATACGATAGACGTAGGATCCTGGGTTAGTTAAAGTTCCACTCTGAAACAGTGGGGATTGGTGTGTGTATGGTTTCATATTGTGGTAATACCTCTCCTGTGCTGTGTACCGTGGAGCTTTAAGGGAGCTTTGGTATCTCTAGTAAGTGCCAGAGGTGGGAAACCGCTCAGGGGTTCATGGTCTAGAGGATACCGTTTGTAATATAGGTGTATACCTGATCCCTATGGTTCTAAGTGTCCCAGGAGGTATTATGTATCTGTATAGTGATCTGTATACTTAGGAATGCGGTTATTGTGCCCTGCCGTCTGTGCCCATATCCTAACGTATATAATGTATAATAAACAATCTCCGGTAAGAGTGACAAGAAAATTATAACATCAACAAAAAAGTAAATAGAACATTTGTTTTCGGTAGGTGCAAGCCTGCAGGCAGACAGGAGCCGGTCAAACAGTGGCACCTGCATAGGCGTCTGTTGTTGCCCCTAGGGGTACGAATGGAAGCACTGCCACTGGATTCCATGTGTAGGTTGGGGAGGTGGTATTGCGTGGTCGTACTCTGACCAGGGAGTCCAATAGCCCAGTGTTTGTAGAAGATCTTTTGCTTCCTGGAGATCCTGGACAGAATATGTTGCGGCGCCATGTTGAATCCCTAACATGTGCTGCATTTTTCCATCTGTACGTGATGCCTTTAGACCGGAGGAGAGATGTGAATGTCTGAAGCGATCTTCGCACCGCCATTTTGTTCCCAGAGTCCGCGTCTGCGTAGAATGGTAGCTGCATACCCTCGAAGGTGTATGGTGAGTGGTTCCTGACTGCGTTCATGACAGTGCGATTCCAAAACGGCAAGGATTAAGCAGCTAAGAGGTCTCTCGGTGCTGAGGTTGGTGCTTCGGCTGTTTTTTGCAGTCAGAATATCCCCTCCAAACCCACCAGTTTAGCTTGCTTCAGGGGGTAGTAGTGATATGAAGAGCCACTGCATGAGATACATAGTTACACAGTTACATAGCTTAAAAGAGACTTGCGTCCATCAAGTTCAGCCTTCCTCACATATGTTTTTGCTGTTGATCCAAAAAAAAGGCAAAAAAACCCAGTCTGAAGTGCTTCCAATTTCGAAACAAACTAGGAAACAATTCCTTCTTGACCCCAAAATAGTAGTCAGATGTCTCCTTGGATCAAGCAGCTATTACCCAACTAATTATAAATTATATCCTTGCATGTTATGTTTTTGCAAGTATTTATCCAATTGCAGTTTAAACATCTGTATGGACTCTGATAAAACCACCTCTTCAGGCCGAGAATTCTATATCCTTATTACTCTTACTGTAAAAAAAAAACTTTTCTTTGCCTTAGATGAAATCTCCTTTCTTCCAGCCTAAATGTGTGACCTCATGTCCTATGGATAGCAGTGTTTATGAATAGATTTCCGGATATATTTGTACAATGTTATCATATCCCCTCTGAGGCGCCGTTTTTCCAAACTAAACATTTACATTTTTTAACCTTTCTTCGTAACTAAAATGCTCCATTCCTTTTATCAATTTTGTAGCTCGTCTCTGCATTTTTTTTAGTGCAATGATATCCTTCTTTAGAACAGGTGCCCAAAATTACATGGCATATTCAAGATGTGGTCTTACTAGCGATTTATAAAGAGGCAAAATTATATTTTCATCCCAAGAATTTATGCCCCTATTTATACATGACAAAACCTTACTGGCCTTGGCAACTGCAGATTAACATTGCATATTGCTGTGGTAGCTCTTCCTCCTGGATCTCTTCCGATATCCCTCTTATCTTGAGGTTTACTTTTGCTTGTTGTAGTTGCAGGTCCTGCACTGCCTGTTGCAGTTGGGCTGTTTGCTGGGTATTTTGGTGGGTGTCTTGCTCCAAAGCCCCCATGCGGCTCATTAGGCCTTGCAGGTCGTTTCAGATGTGAGTCATGTTGGCCTGGATGGTATGCTGAAGGTCTGCGAGCAGATCTTTCATGATTGCCGTCGTCACCGGAGCTGAGTCTGAGTGAGAAGTGGTAGGCTTGAGAGCCCTCCGCTTTTGGTGTGTGTCCCTCTGCCATTCCCAGTGAAGTCGTCTGAAATCTGTGTCATCATCTGAGATGTTGGCCATTTTAGGGACCACCACGCTCTGGGCCTGTCGCCAAAAGTCCCTGATCTTCATGCCCATTCTCTGCTTATCGAGTCTGGGTTTTTTGTTTTTTCACCCCATGTTCAGGTTTGATATGCAGGCTTGGGGAATACAAGAATTCCTGGTAATCTGGTTTTAATTTGAATTTAGCATTTTTATAATTGTTTTTGTACAGCCCCATACCGTTTTTGTTTTTTTGAGTTAATCTCAAATGATACCACCAGATTATGGTCACTATTTCCCAGGTGCTCCCCAACATGAATGTTTGAAAATAAGTCATTGTTATTAGTTATGACAAGATCCAAAAAAACAATAAAAAATTCTGGATAATAAAATCTCCCATGATTAACAAATTACCCAGTTGTGCAGCCTTATTAATTTGAGCAGTTGCTCTTCCAAATCAATATTAAAGGAACACTATAGTCACCTAAATTACTTTAGCTAAATAAAGCAGTTTTAGTGTATAGATCATTCCCCTGCAATTTCACTGCTCAATTCACTGCCATTTAGGCGTTAAATCACTTTGTTTCTGTTTATGCAGCCCTAGCCACACCTCCCCTGGATATGATTGACAAAGCCTGCATGAAAAAAAAGACTGGTTTCACTTTCAAACAGATGTAATTGACCTTAAATAATTGTATCTCAATCTCTAAATTGAACTTTAATCGCATACAGGATGCTCTTGTAGGGTCTAGCAAGCTATTAACATAGCAGGGGATAAGAAAATCTTAATTAAACAGAACTTGCAATAAAGAAAGCCTAAATAGGGCTCTCTTTACAGGAAGTGTTTATGGAAGGCTGTGCAAGTCACATGCAGGGAGGTGTGACTAGGGTTCATAAACAAAGTGATTTAACTCCTAAATGGCAGAGGATTGAGCAGTGAGGCTGCAGGGGCATGTTCTATACACCAAAACTGCTTCATTAAGCCAAAGTTGTTCAGGTGACTATAGTGTCCCTTTAATGTTTGGGAGCTTGAAACATATTTCTACATACATAAGTACGTACATAAGAAAAATAGATAACAAACTAATAATTTACACCAACAACTAGATGGTGGTTTTAACACTTTAGTGTCAGGAATACATGTTTGTGTTCCTGACCCTATAGTGATCCTTTAACAAAAAATAAAAATAAAATAACATGTTTATTTCTTGCAGTAAACCTGACACATAAATTTTTTTTATAGACATCTCACACAACCAGACCTAAAATAAAGGACTTCCACAGCTTCCCTAAATGGCCTAAGTAGCACTGGGCATGTTTGGACTTCTTGTGTAGGGCATTGCTCTTCATATTCTGAATATGTATAACAGGAGGCACAAGTTTTTCTATGTATATTTTATACAAGTATTTCTATGTATGTATATATTATTATTATTATTATTATTATTATTATTACATCTTTTTATTATTGTTTTCTGGTTAGCAGAAAATTGTCTCATGATTGCTATTTGTCAATTAGCAAACCAAAAGGCTCTGAGGTCTGCTAAGCAAGAATATCACAAATGTGTGAAGTCAGGTAGTCTGTTTTTTGGTGTAAAGAATCACTCCTCGCCACAAATGGATGTTGGCTTAGCAGGAAGGGAAGCTTATCCCTTTTCCTGCTGTGCCAACAGATGTCTGATTCTTCTAGATAAATACAGCCGACTTAACCCCTCCAGTTCTGTAATCAACCATGGCACATTTCCTGTAACAGGAAAGCCAATTTAGCCCTTGCAGTGCTGTAATCGGCTATACAGCCTCTAATAGGTAATTATCCAATGTATACAACAAGCACATTGTATGTAATAACAATAATTATATAGTTTAACAGTACATTTTGCTTATTGGGCATGTCAATCAGCAATTTAGTGTGCGAGTAGACTGTGTTTATCACTCCGTTCCTATATTTCCCCAGGCCAAGTGCAAGATGATTGTAATATTCCAGTTACCAGGGGACAATCAGCGTAGCTACAGCATGTGAACTGCAATTGCTATATAGGAGATCAGAACTTGCCTTGATGGCCTTCTCCTGCTTATAACTGTAAAGGAGACCTATTTTGCTTTACACTAAAATTAAACCATAATTCAACTCCATATTGCAGTTCCTTGATGATAAAAATAAAAAAAATATGCCTATGTATTTTGGAAGATATAAGTAGCTACTACAATAACATTAAGTTACACTTTTATCCTGCAGGAGGTGAAAGTAGACTTTTTTAATTTTACTCAACTTGTTCCTCTGGATCAACGGTGCCTTATCCAGGCTGCAGACCTCCTAATGGCTGATTTTAAGATGCTAAGCAGTCAGGACATTAAGTGGGCGTTGCATGAGCTAAAGGGACACTATGCAATTACAAGAAAGGTATTTATATTTTCCTCTTCTACATTATATTTTCCACGTTGATAATTTCATGAACAGTGGTAGACATTAAATCAGGATTAGTAGGCATTCGTCTACAAAAAAAAAAAACAGCAGTACAAACACTTTAAAGGTTCATCTTGTTTTGCACCCCTTCAATCGAATTTTCTAAATTTCTGTTTCATCCATTTTTAGTTATGCAGAAATGACATGTAATATTTCTTATATACTGTTTATGATCTTGAATTTAATAGTTGTTTGAGATTTATTTTTGGTTTTGTTTATTTTTAGTTTTGTTTCCCAGCTTTGCTATGTTTATATTTTTGCAACAAGATTACACAGTCCTTTTATAAATCATGGAGTTTCCAACTATTCATTAAACTTTTGGGCAGGGGTTGCAGTAACCAAACCAATAGATGGCTATTTCATGTCTATCTAGACTTTTTCAGATGCCATTAAGAAGTGGCAGGAGCTGTCGCCTGATGCAGCAGGGAAACGTAAAAAGAGAAAAGAGATGAACCAGTTCTCCTACATTGATTTCAAATTTGACCAAGGTATCAAATTGCTGAATAAATGTTGTATCAATATATTGCAGTTATAGATTTCATTTAAATAGAAATTCTTACATCCGAAATACAAACATAACTCTATCATAAAAGTTTTATTCACCTTTTATCCTTTGATGTTGATGGGGGGGGGGGGGGGGGGGGAGGAAGTTGTCGGGGAACTGTACTTGGAAATATGTAATACTAATAATACCAGTGCGTCTCTTTGGGGCACGATTGTCTTCATACGGAGCGAGAGGTTGCTGAACAACAGTCCTGCGGACACAGCAAGGCTGCAATGTGGAAGCACATTTAGTGGCTATCTAGGTAAAAGCCACTATAGGCATTCTTACAGCTCTATATCCACATTGGAAGGAGAATAAAAGAAAGGAGAGACTGTAGGGACAGTAAGGCTCTTTAACACCAAACCTTTTTACATTCAAGGGTTACTCAAACCATCATGACGACTTCAGTTTTTTTAAGTGGTCATGGTAGTAGGAATCTGGATGTGCAGTGGCTTTGCTTGAAACTCTGCACATCCAGAGTTATTTTTAATTGTGTGTCAGGAACTAGTTGTACCGCCAACACACATGACACACTGGAACTATGTTCCAGTCTACCTATGGTCAATTCTGTGCATATTGTCTTTTTAGTGCACGCAGCGTAATATTTTCCCCTTTCTTTCCACTTCCTTCCTGCCTCTCACCTCTCTCCATTACTTTTTCAGATTTTGTTTTTTTTTTAAATTTATTTTTGTATTTACAAATGCCTACCTCCTCTCATTATTTTAGTTTTCATGCATGTTCTCTGAAATGGAAAATGGTTCAATAACAGACTTATCTATGTGAAGCCTGTGATTGGACTGTGTGAGGCCCCCCCTATGACATCAGACAGAGGATGTTTTGGGGGGACTAATAGCAAAGATTAAAGGGAAACTAGAGTGCCAGGCAAACAGACAAATTTTCCTGGCACTATAGATGCCCCCTCCCACGGCGCTGAAGGGGTTAATAACCCCTTAAGTCACTTACCTGGGTCCAGCACTGATGTCCCTTGGCGCTGGCTCAGCTCCGCCTCATGCATAGCGTGATGACGTCAGGCGTCATTTAGACGACCAAAAGTAGTCTAAAAAGCCGGAAGTCCCTCTAGACAGCCACTTAAAAGGAGGAGTTAACCCTAGCTAGTAATTATTGCAGATTATAAAATCTGCAATAATTACCACTCTAGGGTTAAAGGTGATGGGAGTTGGCACCCAGACCACTAAATAAATGGAAATTTAGTCATTAGACCTTCTCCTGCTTAGCCCACCATTGTGCTAAAAGCACCATAATTTTGGTGTGTCCCAACATATTTCTTTTTTAATTTGGGAACTGGTATATTATACAATGTACAATGTGTACCTTAATAAACGCTGCTTACATTACTTTTGCTCTCAGCTGAACTGGTAAAGAGGTTAACATGTGGATGAATCCAGTCCAAAACACTTAACATGGGGTAAACCGAAAACACTTGCATAAAATTGGCAGTACTAAAAGTTTTATATTCCGAAATGCAGTAAAGAAAAAGTTCCCTTTGAATATCACATCTAAGGTATTTCTTTCATTAGACTTGAGAATCATGGACGATGATGCGGTTCACATATGACACTTACTTAGTTGAACAGGTGCCTCCAATAGAAACAGAGAAAAGGCAAATATATTGCAGCAATGAATGAATGGAAGTTAAAAGGGAAAAAAATGTGCTTAACAATGCAGTCAATCATTTACAGTGATTAAAGGCAGTGCAACTGAAAGGACTCTATAAGCACTCAGACCACTTTGTCTCATTGATGTCCCTGTCTCCTTAGCCCTGCAATGTAAAATATTACAGTTTCAGAGAAACAGCAATGCTTATATTGTAGGGTTATGAAATGATGCTGGATGTCCTCACACTTTGCATAGCATGCACATGAAAGCAATGAGTTAATGATTTCCTATAGGAAAGGCTAAATGCAGTCGCCGAGCATGCGCATTGGGTTCCTTCATCAGCTGACTTTGGAGGTAAAGGGAGCCTGACTGAGTGCCATGAACCTTGGTGCTGTAATCAGGCAAGTGTTTACAGTGTTAGTTAACCCTTCCATGGCTGGGGAAGGGGGTGGGGAGCCTCTGAGGGATACTTTAGTGTTTGGAATACAAAACTGTAATACAAACACTATAGTGTTTCTTTAACCCCCCCACTATAAAAAATAAATAAGCAACAAAAAAAAGTTACTGTATTGGAAAACAAACACCAAGTTGTGGTCATTTTTCTGCCTTACTTTAGGGTTAATGATCTCTTGACAACAGTTTTAAATAGACACTCTAACCAACTCGTCTTCTTGAAGTGGTTATGTTGCCTGGAGTACCTCAGTGCTGTCCCACTGTGCAGTGTTAAACCATTATCAAGAGAGCCTAGGAAGAGCACTTGCAGTTTCATTGATGCCATCACAGATGTGAGTTGGTGTAACTAAAGCATCCCCCAAAACTTTAACAATTTTTTTTTCACTACTGCCAACCACCTCAGCTAGCAAGAGATTTATTGTAAAATTGAATCCGGCTTCCCCTTTTATAAAAAACCTAATTGATGACCAATCAGAATGAAGAAAGGATTCTCCTAGACATGGCTTTTCCCACCACCCATATCCACATATTTTTCCCAGTGCATCTTAAAAGGGGCGCTCTAGAGATTAAAACAACTTTAGCTTAATCCAATATTAGTGTATAGATCTTGCCCCTTAAAGCGGCACTGTCATGCCGAACTTACCTTTCCTCAATCTCTTCCTCGTCTCTCCCTCTCTCAGGATCTGTTCTTCTTTTCTTCCTGTCTTCTTTAGTTTTCTTTAAAATCATAAGACAAAGGGAGCTCTTTGCCTTATGGAGGTTTCCTCCGCTTGACCAGCGGAGGAGCAAAGTGTGCTTCATTTCCGGTGGTCAGAGAAATTTTCCCACAATCCTTAGCTTTCCTCCCTGTTCCCACAATGCTTCCTGTCAGTATTGCCGAATGTCCTGTCACTTAGACAGAATGCCGGCAAAACTGCCGAATTGCATCCTAACAGAATGAGAACAGTTTCTCCATTCGTGTTAGGATGCAATTCGAGACTTTGTTCGGCTCGAAATTTCATTCAAATGAATGAAACTCCGATCCTATTCATTGCGGCGGCTGCATCTTGCAGCCGCTTAGTAGATAACTTCCTAATTCCCACGGTATTAGGGAGCTATCTACCAAAAGGCTGAAAGACCTTGGTCTTTCAGCCAAATTTACTAATACTAAGTAAAGAATCCATGGTATTAGGAAATTATGCCCCTACTCGCTATACCGCGAGTAGGGGCATGTCTACTAAACAGTGAGCAGCCTGTTCACTGTTTAAAAAAAAAACTACTAACCGCTCTCCCCTCCCACCCCCCCCGCGCGGGCGGGGGGGGGGCCCCCTAACTAACAATTAGGGGGGGCCTATTGTCATCCTCCCCGGCCCCCACCCCTGTGCGGCGGGTGGGGGCCCTAAATAAGCATAAACAGAAGCAAAAGTAATTTACTTCCTAAATGACAAAGAATTGAGCAGTGAGACTTAAAGCAGCACTGTCATGGCCGAATCCCGTTTTTTTTTTAACCTGCCTCCACTACATCTGACACCCTAGTCACCCCCAAATGCCCCTAAGCCTCCCATATTACCTCTTTTTTAATCTTTATTTTCTGCCCCGATCTATATTCAGGGCGCCGCCATCTTTTGTGTGGGTAGAGGAAGTCCCTGTGGGACACATCATCTGCCCACACTAGATAGCCTGTGAGATTCCTGCACATGCCCAGTGAAACACTTGGACATGCGAACGGGAATTTCATCTATTCATTCGTCATAAAGACGAATGCATGAATGAATAGAAAATCAGACGAACAAACTAACACTGTGTATCACTGTTCTTTTGTTCGTTCAGTTTATTATAAGGAGGGAGCTACCGGCACGCAACTCCCTCCTTGTAATATGTAAAGACAGAAGTGGCAGGGAGCAGTGCTCCCCGCCACTTCATAAGCCCCCCAGGTCTCCCTCTCACTCTATGGGGGTCAATATGAGTAGGGGCATGTTCACTATATAAGAATGGTGGGGGGGGGGGGGGGGGGGGACACTTACTGTCCTCCCCCCAGCCCCCACCCCTGAGCGGCGGGTGGGGGCCCTAAATAAAAATTCACCCCCCCCCAATCAAGGTGACTAGGGGCTTGGGACCCCACCCAAATAAAACCTACCTACCCCCCCTCCCCCTAAAAATAGTGAGGGGGGAATAAAATAACTAACCTGTAAACAAAAATTGAACTTGCCATTTGACGTATTTTTTCTAAAATCTTCATTTTTCAGCCCCAAAAAGGGCCAAGTTAAAAGCCATCATACTCGCTGAATTTAAAATAAAATAAAAAGCTTATCGCCAAAAAAAAATCCCAACGAAAAAGAAAAAACCAGACGCTAAAAAAATTAATCCATCTTCATCCATGGAGGGCTCCTCGCAGACTGAGCTCTGCAGGGCGGGGGAAGGCTTATAAAGCCTTGCCCCGCCCTGCAATTAGGCTAAGAACACTCTGATTGGTTTAAGCCTATCAGAGTGCTCTTTGTCATTTTACACAGCGTGGGAAAATTCCAAAGAACTTTCCCACGCTGTGTAAAATGACACAAAGCACTGTGATTAGTTAGATTCCAAGCCCACCAATCTGAGTGCTCTTTGTCATTTTACACAGCGTGGGAAAGTTCTTTGGAATTTTCCCACGCTGTGTAAAATGACACAGAGCACTGTGATTGGATGGATTTCACTGGGCATGTGCGGGAATCTCACAGGCTATCTAGTGTGGGCAGATGATGTGTCCTACTGGGACTTCCTCTACCCACACAAAGATGGCGGCGCCCTGAATATAGATCGGGGCAGAAAATAGATTAAAAAAGAGGTGGTATGGGGGGCTTAGGGGCATTTGGGGGTGACTAGGGGGTCAGTTAGGGGGGGGGGGTGTCATGCCAAAAAGCATGAGTTGGTGTTTGATGTGTGTTTATATATGTTAAGAGTTGTTTTTTTGTAAACCTTGCAATGACATTTATTGTGGTCTTTGATCTTGCACCAGGCCTAGACCATAAAACATCTAGATAGCCATCACCAGAAGAGCTGGACACAAGGAATTGCATAGAGTGGGCAATAAACTGCCAGACCAACCCCCTCTGATCAAAAATCAAAATTAGGGGCCTCGGCTTATATTCGGGTCGGCTTATACTCGAGTATATACGGTAGTTTAGATATATAATGAGGGTGCTGAACTATCCAGAGAGTTCAGTTATTCATTTTTCTTTTGTCAGCAACTTCTAGGAGACCTATTCCACAATAATTCTATATGGGGTAAATACATGTAAGGAATTTCTTGTGTATTCTCCTATTTTATTTTATGCACTGTTTTGCAATTTATTTCTGTATTTTGTACTCAGCACTGTGAATCTTTTTTTTGTCAGATTAAATGTTTACTTAATCAGCTTGTGTCTCTGTTCTCTATGAGCTTCACTCTCCAGAGGAAAGCTCAGGTAAACATGTTACCAAAAAGGGTTAATTATATATGTTTGATCAGTAAAAGTAAAACTGTGATTCTATAATTCTCCTGTGTGTGGGGTAACCTAAGACGCCCGGGTTTAAAAGTCTTGGTGGTGGCAGTAAAGTGTGTACTAGGGGGTTAGTGTAAAAGGGATTGCAGGGGTTAATTGAGTGGTTGCTGGGACTAGCAACAGGTAACAAGGGGTCTGGTGTTATTAACCCTGTCACTTCCAGACTCTCCCCACTGTCTCGGCTAGGCCTATAGCCCATGCTCGTGACGGGGGGTTTAAAAAAAAACAAACAAAAAAAACGGATTAGGCCATGACAGTGCCGCTTTGTGTCACTGCTCAATTCTTTGTCATTTAGGAAGTAAATCACTTTTGCTTCTGTTTATGCAGCCCTAGCCACATCTCCCCTGCTTGTGACTGACACAGCCTGCAAGAAAAAAAAATCTCCTGCTCTGTTAATTGATATTTTTTTTTTTTTCTATAAATTCTTTTATTCTTTTTTCATAACACTTATACAAAAAGACCAACAGACAAAACATGGATTGTTTTACATAATAATAAACATAAAAAACAGGTCAGTATTTCCAACAAACAGACCCAATACATAGTACAACATTGTCTGCGGGGGTAGGCCAGGGAGGGGGGTTGTCTAAACTCAGGCCACTTATTCATTGGGAAACAGCCGATCTTTTTTCGCCCGTTGATTCAGGAAATAGTTTCTAAATTATTAACCCAACTTTGCCATAGATCGAATCTTTTTGGGGAATTCAGATATGGTATACTTAAATCTCTTTCCATCCTCGCCTGGAGGTTAATTTGATTTTTAATAACCTCCCAGGGCAGAATTTGATTTGATTTCCAATTCCGTGCCACCACAATTTTAAATGCAATACAGCAGTGAATTATAAAACTTCTTATTGAGTGTGACATATTCGGCCAATGCATATGTTGTGGTGGAATCTCGGTAAAAATAAATTTAGTAGGCCGAGATTACCACGTGGCATGTGTACGTGCATATGCGGACGTATCGATCAGTTGGTTGCACGAGGCAAGATACGATCAGTAGTGTACGGAGCATGTGCAAGAATACAGGATGTAGTATTCCCCTCCTCCATTGTGCTGGACAAGCCATGCGGTCAAGCAGGAAGTTAATTCTTATTTGTATTGATTGGTCAAGAGAATGTGCGGGTGGAGCTTAATATGGGAGGAGTTATGTGCCTATATAAGGAGCCTGCACTATTGTCCGGGACTCAGAACTTGTGGTATTTTGGTGACGCTAGTCCCTCTGAGTCCCGATCGGTGATCCAATAAAGAATCTCTTCCTTCCTGAAGAAACCTGTGTCCATCTCTCTGTGCTTCGCTTCCGTCAGTTTCTCCGGTATCATTTGGTGCATTGGCCGGGAAGCTGATCGTTCAACGGTAGCTGAGAGGCAGAGGCGTGAGACGGTCTATCTTTGCCCACGTTCTCTACGGCTGCACCCCTGAACTTCTGCGTGGACCTCCCTTCGTCTCGGCGCCACTGGTCTGTTGTCCAGGAGATCATCGGCCTCTACGTGAGAAGTGCTGGGGTGTCCCCGTCGATGAGTGTGAACTCAGGTTCAGGAACGAGGAGGTAAGACAACTGCTGTTTTAGACGGCAGGACCCACTAGGGGTATACCGATTGTGCGGTAGGCCCAAAGGGGTTTGAATCTGTGTATCTGCCCCCTCTGTCGGAGGGAAGGAGCGAAGGCGCACCGCTCGATCGAACGCTCTTTAGTCAGACCGTTTGATTTTGTTAGTCAGGCGGGGTCCTGGTGTAAATAGCCCTAGCCGGACACCGGTGTCTTGTCTAGACTAGCGTTCTAGGGTGTATATTTCGTTCGCTAGGTCGGAGGGACCGGGAGACTAAGCGGCGCCTGTGTAAATTCGGTTCGCTAGCTCTCAACCTATCTGGGCTAAGTGGGAAGGCGTGTAAATTTGGAACCCACTAGACTTTTGATAGTGCGACTAAGAGGCGCCTGTGTAAATTCGGTTCTCTAGCTCGCTATATGTGGTGATTGGGCAGTGTGGCTAACCAAAACGGGTGTATATAGTTTTAGGTAGTCCATTCAAGGTACTGGCCAATAGTTTAGTTGGGAATTGTAAATGTGATAAAGATTGTTTAGTAAAGTGTATATCTTGTTAGATAGCGCGAGCTCAGCCGTCTAGCGAGAGTGTTAATAGTGTGTTGCTGTATCATAGTGCACGGTACCATAACCCTGTATATTTACTGACACTGTATATAAGTACTAATCATTGTCGTCCATTGCATGTTTTAACACCATAACCACTAATAATTGTATTGTGACCTTAACTTGTGCTTTGACCTATGCTAACCGTACTGTAACCGCTATTTGTAAAAGACGATGTTACTGGGGTGTGTTATAGACGGGTAATTCATATATAGAGAATTATAGCGTGGGTGACTGTATAGTTTCGCCAAAGGGCATAATATTGATTATATAGTGACTGGTGTAACAGCTGTGTGTGTACGGGAATTCCCTGAGTGTTTATTGTGTTATTGTGTACGTTTCACTTGGTAACCGTACCACGTGGTGCTGTTGCCAGAGGAAACGGGTGTGACTGTTGAATAGTACGCGTGTATAGTATTCGTTGTCGACGACGTTCCATTGTTAAGTATGGGTGCGTCGCAGTCAAAGATTCCGGATCCTTTAGGTTGTATGGTGAAGAATTTTAAAAAGGGATTCAAAACTTGTGATTTTGGGGTTAAAATGTCTCCTGTACGTTTGGTCACTTTGTGTACTAGGGAGTGGCCTACTTTGGTTGCGGCATGGCCGCCACGTGGCAGTTTGGATCCAACTCTTGTACAGCGCTTACACGTGGCTGTATCAGGTAGGCCTGAACTTTACGGCCAGTTTACTTATATTGATTGTTGGAGACAGGCCGTAAATGACTCGCCAAAATGGCTCCAGACATGCCACGAGGAGCAGTGTCGCCTCATGGTAGCTAGGACTTGTTTGTCCACTAGGACTGGTGTTAGGCCCATTTTGGACACGCCCCCTGAGTCCGAGATCCCTTTGCCGCCCCCTTACTTTCCGTTAAGAGGAAGTGACGCAAATGCAGGAAGTCCTGCAACCCTCCCCTCATTACCCCCATCCACTTCCGCTTCCTCCTCCAGTACAGGATCCACCCCCCCTCGTACTAAATCTCCCCTTCCGGAATCAGAACCAACCCCCATTAAAAACGAATATCCTGATTTGGCGCCACTTCAGACTTCCGGTCAAGCTTCATCTAGCTCGGCTCGAAGTGTTTTATTTACAACCTTTTCCCAAAACCAAGCTCCCACATCCCCATACCCTATTTCTCCCCGACTGGAACCTATGACTGACACCCCTCCACGTAGCCCCATACAGACCCGACAGCTGACCGGTGCCCAACAATTAAAACACTATCAGATGCCTCTTCGTCTGAATCCTGGGTCAGCCTATATCGATGCCGCAGGCCAAATGGCACATGCTGACCCAGTCTTTGTATATGTCCCATTCACGACAACCGATCTCTTAAATTGGAAGACCCACAATTCCTCGTATACTGAGAAACCACAAGCTATGACTGATCTGTTCACCTCAATAGTACAGACACATAACCCGACATGGGCTGATTGCCAGCAGTTATTAATGACTTTATTCAACAATGAGGAAAGGACAAGAATTAATCAAGCGGCCATTAAAGCACTAGAGGATAAAGCCCGTACTTTAAACCAAGCCAATCCATCAGCATGGGCCGCAACACATTATCCCAATACCGATCCCGACTGGAATGTAAACGGTGCTGATATGGTTCAACTCAGAGCCTATAGAGACGCTATAATTGCTGGCATGAAAGCCGGAGGAAAGAAAGCCATTAACATGTCGAAGACAGTTGAGGTGATTCAGAAAAGTGATGAAGCGCCCAGTGTCTTTTATGACCGATTATTGGAGGCATACCGCTTGTATACCCCCTTTAATCCGGAAGACGCAGACAATTCCCGAATGGTGAACTCCGCCTTTGTCAGCCAAGCTTACGGAGATATTAAGCGCAAGCTACAAAAGTTAGAAGGGTTTGCAGGTATGTCCATCACCCAACTATTGGAGGTAGCGAATAAGGTTTATATGAATAGGGAAACAGAAAGTAAGAAAGAGGAGGAGCGCAAGATGCGTAGAAAGGCTGATATGCTAGCGGTAGCAATCGCAGGCGTAGATAGACGGGGCCCAGATAGAGGCGATAGTAGATGGAATAGGGAGCCTTTGAGTAGGAATCAGTGCGCGTATTGCAAGGAAGAAGGGCATTGGAGGAACGAATGTCCACAAAGAGAGCAGTACGAGAGAGACCAACCCAGGGCAGGTTATGGAAACTTTAGAGGCAGAGCGAGAGGTAGAGGAGGCCCCGGAGGGAGTAATGGGAACAGAGGAAGTGTTAAGGAAGACAGGTATATTCCAGCAGCGCAAAGGTCCCGCGATAGAGAAGGTAGGGACTTTGTAGGATTGGCTGACACGGTCATGGAGGACTATTGATACCGACCGGGCTCCATCCCCCTTGGTCGAGCGGAGCCTATGGTCGATGTATCAATAGGGGGAAAAAGGAGTGCGTTCATGATCGACACTGGTGCTGAACATTCAGTGGTGACTAATCTAGTTGCTCCTCCATCTGGAAGGACTATTACTGTGATAGGAGCAACTGGAAGAAGTGCTGAAAAACCGGTTCTTAAAAGTCGACTCTGTACATTGGGAGGCCACGTAGTAAAACATCAATTCCTTTATATGCCTGAATGTCCAGTCCAATTGCTGGGACGTGATATGCTATCAAAATTACAAGCGCAGATTACGTTCCTACCAAATGGAACAACATCTTTAAAGTTTAATGGACCTTCAGGTATCATGACATTATCCTTACCAAAGGAAGAAGAGTGGCGACTTTATACAGCGTTGACTAGCCAAAACCCTAGGAGTGATGAATCCTTATTCAACATACCAGGAGTTTGGGCAGAGAACAACCCACCAGGACTGGCCCGCAATATTCCACCTATAAAAATTGAACTAAAACTTGGGGTTTATCCAGTGAGCCTAAGACAATACCACATCCCGCAGAAGGCTAAGAAGAACATCCAATCCTATCTGGATAAGTTCATACGGTATGGTATCCTAAAATTCTGTACTTCCCCCTGGAACACCCCATTGCTGCCTGTTCAAAAGCCCGGTACAGATGAGTATCGACCTGTGCAGGACTTGAGAGCAGTCAATGATGCGGTTGTTAGTATACATCCAGTTGTACCCAATCCATATAACCTGCTTGCTTTAATTCCGGGCGGGGCTACTTACTTCACAGTCTTAGACCTCAAAGATGCCTTCTTTTGCCTCCGAATTGCCGCAGAAAGTCAATGTATTTTCGCTTTCCAATGGGAGAACGCTGTAACGGGCTCAAAACGCCAAATGACTTGGACAAGACTGCCCCAAGGGTTTAAAAATTCACCTACCCTATTTGGTTCAGCCCTAAGTCAAGATCTACTGGATTTCGAGTCCATCCCAGGAGAGTGTGTATTGTTACAATATGTAGATGACTTGTTGATAGCAGCAGTTACAAAAGAAATCTGTCAGCAAGCAACGCACGATCTACTACACATTCTCTGGAAGGCAGGATACAAGGTGTCTAGAAAGAAGGCTCAGTTGTGTTTGCCAACTGTCAAATATCTGGGATTCCATATCTCTGAAGGTCAAAGAATTATGGGGCCAGAGAGAAAAGAAGCTGTCTGCCAAATACCGATACCCAAGAATAGAAGACAAGTGCGAGAATTCTTGGGGGCAGCAGGCTTCTGTAGGATATGGATTCCCAGCTACGCGATACTGGCAAAACCTCTGTACGCAGCTATAAAAGGTACAGAGCACGACTCCTTCTTATGGACCCAAGAACAGCAAACGGCATTTGAAGATGTGAAGAAGGCTTTGATGAGTGCCCCAGCATTAGGTCTACCTGATCACACACGACCATTCTACTTATATGTACACGAGCAAAGAAGAATGGCTGTGGGAGTATTGACACAGTACTTGGGATCATGGCAAAGACCTGTTGCCTACATGTCTAAGCAATTGGATGCAGTGGCCAGCGGACTTCCACCTTGTCTAAGAGCCGTAGCTGCAGCCGCCCTGCTAGTAGCTGAAGCCGATAAACTCACTCTGGGTCAAGAACTTTATGTACGAGTCCCACATGCAGTACAGACGTTGTTGGATTACAAAGGAAATCATTGGTTTAGTAACAGCCGTATGACCAAGTATCAAGCAATGTTGTGTGAAAACCCCAGAGTGCATTTAGAGACTGTAAACACCTTAAATCCAGCTACCCTTTTGCCACAACCTACTGAAAGTCAACATGATTGTTTGGAAGTAATGGATGAAGTATTCTCAAGTAGACCAGATCTTCGTGATTTTCCCATCCAGAACCCCGATGTTCAATATTATACCGACGGCAGTAGTTATGTGAAAGAAGGGATCCGCTATGCAGGATATGCAGTGACAACAATAGACAAGGTGATAGAAGCTCGGCCACTGGCGAAAGGAACATCAGCACAAAAGGCAGAATTGATAGCACTGACACGAGCGTTACAATTGGCTGAAGGTTTAAGAGTGAACATCTACACGGACTCCAAATATGCGTTTTTAACCACTCATGCCCACGGAGCTTTGTATAAAGAAAGAGGACTACTGAATTCAGAAGGCAAAGAAATCAAATACGCAGCTGAAATCCTACAACTATTGGAAGCAGTGTGGGAGCCGAAAGAAGTCGGTATCATACATTGTCGAGCGCATCTGAGAGGAGATGGTGATGTAACCAAGGGAAATCGGATGGCAGATAGTGCAGCTAAGCGTGCTGCTGAATCAGGAAGACAGGAGTATGTGGGGCATATAGCTGCTCTTATACCAACTCCACTGTCCCAATGGACTCCAGTTTATACAGCTCAAGAAGAGGAGTGGTTAAAGACTGAACCGGGAAAGTATTTGGAGAACAAGTGGTATCAGCTAGAAGATGGAAGAATAGTAATACCAGCATCACTAGCGGTAGAAATTGTCCAAAATTATCATAACGGGACACATTCTGGGAGAGACAGTACTGAAGAATCTCTCAGAAAACATTTCTACATACCAAGATTGTCCAACTTGACTCAGGCCATTGTACGAAGATGTGTAACGTGTGCTAAAAATAATGCAAGACAAGGACCAGTAAAGCCACCAGGAGTCCAGTTTATGGGGGGACTCCCCATGTCCGATTTACAAATTGACTTTACAGTGATGCCTAAATCGGGTGGACATCGTTACCTGCTGGTAATTGTGTGCACCTATTCAGGCTGGGTAGAAGCATGTCCTACTCGTACAGAGAAAGCAGGAGAAGTTGTGAGATTCCTGCTACGAGAAATAATACCCCGTTATGGACTACCCTGTTCTATAGGATCGGACAATGGTCCAGCTTTTGTTCATCAGTGCCTACAACAACTGACTCATATGCTTGGTATAAAGTGGAGGCTTCATACTGCATATAGACCCCAGAGTTCTGGTAAGGTAGAGAGAATGAATAAAACTATTAAGAACCAGTTGGCTAAAATGTGTCAGGAAACCCAACTTAAGTGGAACGTTCTCTTACCCATAGCTCTATTGCGAATCCGCAGTACCCCTACCAGAAGGATGGGCCTCTCTCCTTTTGAAATCATGTATGGGCGACCACCTCCCGTACTTGGTAACTTAAGGGGGGATTTGAGTCAGTTGGGAGAAGGAATTACCCGGCAGCAGGTTGTAGAGTTGGGTAAGACTATGGAGGAGGTACAGAAATGGGTACAAGATAGATTACCTGTGAATATTTATCCCCCTGTTCATAGTTATCATCCAGGAGATCAAGTGTGGATTAAAGAGTGGAATAATGTACCGTTAGGGCCCAAGTGGAGGGGTCCTTATGTTGTTCTTTTGTCTACCCCTACAGCGATAAAAGTAGCCAAAGTGACTCCGTGGATACATCACTCCAGGGTTAAACCAGCAGCAGTCGATTCTTGGCAAGTTACAGCAGATCCAGAGAATCCCTGCAAGATCCGGTTAAAACGCACTACTCAGTCGGAGTAACGAGGAACTATTTTGGATTACAAATTTTATTGTTACAGGGATTTGGTGAAGTGAGTGTTTTTAGACGGCCATAATAAAGCCTGTCCGCTCACCAGCACATAGTATATAAGCCAGGGAAAGTCTCGAAGGGACTCCTGTGAAGACGAGCAGAACTCCATTCCCTGCAGCCCTTACATCCTGGAAGCTGAGGTGCCTTCGCACGGACGAAGACTGAGGATGACGGCGAAAGATGTGTTTTTGATAGTGTTTATTTATGTGTGTTTTTATATTCAGGAAGGTAGAGGTACCGACACTCCTAGCTGTGAGGTATGCATTAAGACTACGAGAACAGGTAACCATATTTCCCAAACCCTAATTTGGCATTCACAATACGAGTGTAAAGGAGATGTATCGAGATGTAGATACCTAAATATAGAATATAGTGTGTGCCATTTAGGAGTAGGAGAACCTAAGTGCTTCAGTCCGGAGTATCAACCTCGTACAATTTGGTTGACTCTCAGGAATGGAGATCCTCAGGGGACCCTAATTAATAAGACGGTGTTAGAATCCGTACATTCTTCGGGTGTTCTGCTATTTGATGCGTGTAAAGCGATATCGAGTGGTAGAAAGCCGTGGAATGTATGTGGGGATCTTAGATGGGAGAGGACGTATGGGTCTAATGATAAATATATTTGTCCCAGTAGTAAAAATAAATATGTGAGTCCTAGATGCCCAAATAAAGATTATAACTTTTGCCCATATTGGTCTTGTGTGGGGTGGGCGACTTGGGGACAGACAGTAGACAAGGACATGATAGTGACTAAGTTGCCGACTAGCCCATATTGTAAGTCTATGGAATGTAATCCCACCCATATACTTATAAATAACCCCGATAAGTTCTTAGACAAATATGGCAATTTATTTGGGTTTCAAATATACGGGACGGGTTTAGATCCTGGGACAGTATTGTTTATAGGGATAGAGACTGATACGGTATCCTCCCAAACTCATCAAGTATACCATTCCTTTTATGAAGAGATGAGTATAGATAATAAGATCCCCCATAATGCTAAAAACCTGTTTATCGATTTAGCTGAAAGTATTGCCGGTAGTCTTAATGTTACCAACTGCTATGTGTGTGGAGGTACTAACATGGGAGACCAATGGCCTTGGGAAGCAAAGGAGGTAATGTCCGGTTCTGAGGCAGTTGACCAACTAATATCTACACAAGCCGATTATCATATGAGTGTTAGAGGTAAATCTGAGTGGAGATTAAAGACCTCCATCATAGGTTATGTTTGCATAGCAAGGAAAGGAATAATGTATAATACTTCTGTAGGAGAATTAACTTGTCTAGGGCAAAAAGCTTATGATGATAATACAAAGAATACAACTTGGTGGTCGGCTTCAAATGTCTCAGAACCATCTAACCCGTTTGCTAGATACGCCAATTTAAAGGATGTGTGGTTTGATTTATCCATCACATCTACCTGGAGAGCCCCAGCAAATTTGTACTGGATCTGTGGTAAGAAAGCCTATTCGGAGTTGCCACAGGACTGGGAAGGGGCATGTGTGTTGGGTATGCTCAAACCATCCTTCTTCTTGTTACCGATTGAAACAGGTGAGACTTTAGGTGTTAAAGTGTATGATGTGAATCATAGGAAGAAAAGGGGACCCATAGAGATAGGCGCCTGGGAAGATGATGAATGGCCTCCCCAGCGTATCATAGATTATTATGGGCCAGCCACGTGGGCAGAAGATGGTACCTTTGGTTATAGAACCCCTATTTATATGCTCAACCGAATTATAAGATTACAGGCGGTGGTTGAGATTATCACCAACGAGACATCACAAGCGCTCAATCTTCTAGCGAAGCATAACACCAGGATGAGGACAGCAGTCTACCAAAATAGATTAGCCTTGGATTACCTTTTGGCAGTAGAGGGAGGTGTATGTGGGAAGTTTAACCTGAGCAATTGCTGTCTTCAAATAGATGACGAAGGGCAAGCAATAGCTGAGCTTACTAGCCATATGGTTAAACTAGCGCATGTGCCTACTCAGGTATGGAAAGGGTATAATCCAAGTAGTTGGTTTGGTAGCTGGTATGAGTGGTTTGGAGGGCTTAAGGCAGTGGTAGGTGGAGTCCTACTGATTTTAATGTTGTGTCTACTCCTGCCGTGTCTTATACCCTTAGTAGTTAGGTCTGTGCAAAGCCTGATAGAAAATATAGCAGAGAGGAAGGCTGCTGCACAGATAATGGCGATTTATAAGTATAAGGCTCTAGATCAGGGAGAACCAATGCAGGAAGATGAGTGTTGAAGATTCACATCATAAGATAAGTCTGGTCTGGTTCAAGGTAACTTGCGGTGTATGCAAACCAAGGTTAAGTGATGCCTCAAGTAATTGTGAAATATCAAGAGGCATCAAAGGGGGGAATGTGGTGGAATCTCGGTAAAAATAAATTTAGTAGGCCGAGATTACCACGTGGCATGTGTACGTGCATATGCGGACGTATCGATCAGTTGGTTGCACGAGGCAAGATACGATCGGTAGTGTACGGAGCATGTGCAAGAATACAGGATGTAGTATTCCCCTCCTCCATTGTGCTGGACAAGCCATGCGGTCAAGCAGGAAGTTAATTCTTATTTGTATTGATTGGTCAAGAGAATGTGCGGGTGGAGCTTAATATGGGAGGAGTTATGTGCCTATATAAGGAGCCTGCACTATTGTCCGGGACTCAGAACTTGTGGTATTTTGGTGACGCTAGTCCCTCTGAGTCCCGATCGGTGATCCAATAAAGAATCTCTTCCTTCCTGAAGAAACCTGTGTCCATCTCTCTGTGCTTCGCTTCCGTCAGTTTCTCCGGTATCAATGTAACAGAACTACCTCTGGTTTCCTTTCAAGTTCTATTCCTGTTAAATCTTTAATAAACCTTATCAATCTCACAATTGAAAGCTGAATATTTGAGCAACTCCACCATATGTGGAGGAATGAACCAACCTCTTTTTCCCATCTCCAACATCTAGCTGTAACTCCTGGGTATGTCTGAGATAATTTACTCGGGACTAAATACCATCTATAAATCACTTTGTAGTGGGTCTCCAATAGATTTAAGCATTGGACCTGACTACGAGTGTTATTTATAGCTTTACACCAGTCTTGGTGTTCCAAAGTACAGCTTAAGTCTTTTTCCCATTTATCCTTCTGTGGAAAACTAGACACTTCTTTAATATTTCTAATTACCTCTATAGCTTTGGCCAGGACTTTAGGTATGGCCTGATTTGAAAATATTAGTTTCACCATAGTAAGTGAATTTCCTGTCTTTCTACTAAGATGTTTTTGCAAAACATATTTAAGCCTCAGATAATTAAAGCTCTCTCGTTGAGAGAGGTGATATTTTTGTATAATAGAACTAAAAGACATTATTTTGTCTAAAGATAATATCTGTGACACTTTAATTATACCATGTGCTCTCCAGCTCTCTAAATACAAATCAGACACTGTTAATTGATATTTAATCACACAAAGGAGGTACCTGCGTTGTCTAGAAGGCTAGTAACAAAGCAGGAGATAAGAATTAAGTGTTTAGGAAGGCTGTGCAAGCAGGGCTCGAGTCCTGCAGGAACGCGTGGGAACGGCGTTCCTGCACTTTTTTTAGTGCAGGAACGCCGTTCCCATTTATGGTCCTGCAGGCACTCAGGGAGCGGCACAAAATGCCGCCCCCAAATGCCCCCCGTGTTCCCCCTGTCATGGGGGGGCCCAAGAGGTGGCCTAATGGCCACCTGAAGGACCCCCCCCGGCCGGCTCTTGTCTCTCTCTGTCAGACGCGGCGAGGGAGCTGTGTCCTCTCTGCTCCCTCTCGCCGCGCCGTTTGCTGATGCTGGGAGCCGGAATATGACGTCATTTCCGGCTCCCGGCATCAGCAGACAGCCCGCGCGGCGAAAGGGAGCAGAGAGGACACAGCTCCCTCGCCGCGTCTGACAGAGAGAGACAAGAGCCGGCCGCACTGAAGCCCCACTGGACCCCAGGGACAGGTCCACGCCAGCTCTCCAGGTAGGGAGGCTGGGTGGACATTTTTAAATTTAAAACAAAATATACAAATTATTTTTGTGTATGTGTGTGTGTGTGTGTATGTGTCTGTGAGTGTATGTGTGTGTGTCTGTGAGTGTATGTGTCTGTGTCTGTGAGTGTATGTGTATTTGTCTGGGAGTGTGTGTGTGTCTGTGTCTGGTAGTGTGTGTGTGTGTGTGTGTGTGTGTCTGTGAGTGTATGTGTGTGTGTCTGTGAGTGTATGTGTGTGTGTCCAGGGCTCGAGTCCTGCAGGAACGCATGGGAACGGCGTTACTGCACTTTTTCCAAAGCAGGAACGCCGTTCTCAGTCCTGCAGGACCTGCCCTGCTACACTGTGTGCCCTCTCCAGCTCTAACACTCGCGAGACCCGCGGCTGTCAGAGCGTTGCCACGGGTTACCATGGCAACGCTCCGCACAGGCGAGTCTCGCGAGAGTTAGAGCTGGAGAGGGAACACAGTGTGTGATGGCCCCTGTGTGCAGCGGCTGCCTCCCCCACTGGACCACCAGGCGATCTCCCCCCTCCCTGACAAGGTAAGAAGCAGGGAGGGGGGAATAAAAAGAAAATGTAGACACATAAAGTTTAAAAAAAATGCTTCTCGCCTATCACCCAGCACACACACACACACATCATCCCGCACACACATCATCATCCAGCACACACACACACACACATCATCATCCAGCACGCACACACACACGCACACACACATCATCATCCAGCACACACACACACACACACACACATCATCATCCAGCACACACACACACACACACATCATCATCCAGCACACACACACACATCATCCAGCACACACACACACACACACACACATCATCATCCAGCACACACACACACACACACACATCATCATCCAGCACACACACACCTCATCCAGTACACACACATACCATCCAGCACACACACATCCACACACCTTCCAGCACACACACACACACACACACACACATAATCCAACACACACACACATAATCCAACACACACACACATAATCCAACACACACACTTCATCCAGCACACACACACTGTATTCATTATACACAATCTGCACTAATTATAAACACACTACATTCATTATACACACTCTGCACTCATTACAAACACACTACATTCTAGGGATCGACCGATTATCGGTTTTACCGATATAATCGGCCGATATTCGGTATTTTCGGCAATATCGGTATCGGCCAATAGAGATACCGATATTGCCGATAATACCTCCTAAGACTGCCAGGCTCATTACAAGCCCGGCGGTCCTGGGGGGGCCGGCAGCAAGCGTTTACTCACCTCCCAGCAGCTCCTCCAGCTCCCCAGAGTAAATCTCGTGAGACACGCGACCGTCAGAGCGTTGCCATGGGTTACCGTGGCAACGCTCCGTGCGGCACGCTGGCCGCAAGATTTACACTGGGAAGCTGGAGGAGCTGCTGGGAGGTGAGTAAACACACTGCATTATATACACACACTATACAAACAAATACTATACAAACACACTGAATTATATAAACACACTATACAAACACACTGCATTATATACACACACTATACAAACACACTGCATTATATACACACACTATACAAACACACTGAATTATATACACACACTATACAAACACACTGAATTATATACACACACTATACAAACAAATACTACACAAACACTGCATTATACACACACACTATACAAACAAATACTACACAAACACTGCATTATATACACACTATACAAACACACTGAATTTTATAAACACACTATACAAATACACTGCATTATATAAACACTGCATTATATTCAGTGTGTTTATGTAGTGTGTTTATATAATTCAGTGTTTGTGTAGTGTTTTTATATATAATGCTCACTACACAAACACACTGCATTATATAAACACACTACATTCACTATACACACACTACACAAACATACACACTTTGCATTTAGTATATACAGCATTCACTTTACGCACACTACCCACACACTACACAAACACTCTGCTTTCATTATATACACACTAGACAAATACACACTGCATCCATTACACACACACTAGAGAAATACACACTGCATTCACTACACACACTAGACAAATACTCACTGCATCCACTACACACACGCACTGCATCCACAACACACACACACACACTACACAAACACACACTGCATCCACAACACACACACACTACACAACACACACTGCATCCACAACACACACACACTACACAACACACACTGCACCCACAACACACACTGCACCCACAACACACACTGCACCCACAACACACACTGCATCCACAACACACACTGCATCCACAACACACACACTGCATCCACTACACACACTACACAAACACACACTGCATCCACTACACACACACTACACAAACACACACTGCATCCACTACACACACACTACACAAACACACACTGCATCCACTACACACACACTACACAAACACACACTGCATCCACTACACACACACACTACACAAACACACACTGCATCCACTACACACACACACTACACAAACACACACTGCATCCACTACACACACACACTACACAAACACACACTGCATCCACTACACACACACACTACACAAACACACACAGCTCCCCTGTCTAAACACACTGCATCCACTACACGTGGCATGTATATTTTGTGCATTTACCTTTAGAAATAGTTTTTATTTTCCAAAATGGTAAATGTACAGAATATCGGCAAATTATATCGGCTATCGGCCTGAAAGTTTCTCAGAATATCGGTATCGGTATCGGCTCTAAAAATTCAATATCGGTCGATCCCTACTACATTCACTATACACACTCTGCATTCATTATACACACTCTGCACTCGCTACAAACACACTACATTCATTATACACACTCTGCACTCACTACAAACACACTACATTCACTATACACACTGCACTCACTACACACACTGAATTCACTATACACACTCTGCACTCACTACAAATACACTGCATTCATTATACACACTCTGCACTCACTACAAACACACCACATTCATTATACACACTCTGCACTCACTACAAACACACCACATTCATTATACACACTCTGCACTCACTACAAACACACTACATTCACTATACACACTTGGCACTCACTACAAACACACTACATTCATTATAGACACTCTGCACTCCCTACAAACACACTGCATTCATTATACACACACTGCACTCACAACAAACACACTACAGTCATTATACACACTCTGCACTCACTACAAACTCACTACACACACTGAATTCACTATACACACTCTGCACTCACTACAAATACACTGCATTCATTATACGCACTCTGCACTCACTACAAACACACTACATTCATTATACACACTCTGCACTGCACTATATGCATAGGAGTGTAAAAACATTTTTTTTGAAGTGGGAGGGGCGGGAATCTTGGGTGAGTTCCCACACTTTTTTCCCCAGGACTTGACCCCTGTGTGCAAGTAAACATAGAAGTATTACTAGGGCTGAATGAACAAAGTGATTTAACTCCTAACTAGCAGATAATTGAGCAGTGATACTGCAGGGACATGATGCGTACACCAAACTGCTTCATTAGGCTAAAGTTGTTTTGGTGTCTATAGTATCCGTTTAATTATGTCCTGCATTTCAGTTTCCTGTCTCTGCTGTTAAATAGTGAGATGTCTTTCTTAATTATGCATGAGCCTTGGGCCTATTATTACTGGGACAGGAGCCAAAAATGAATCACTGCACCACTAAAATTGTGAGATTTCAAAATACTTTTATTTATTAGCAGCAACTGCCCAGAACACTGTGGTTTTCCCCCATGTCACAGTGAGATCTGGTGCCTCTTATCTCTCTTCCTTGTTGATTGACAGTTTTATGGAGCTGTGTATAGGTACAGCTTATTGTGTCCTTCATGCTATAAAACTGACATTCAACAGTGGATAAGACCATGCAAGTAGAGAGATAAGAGGCAGTACAGGGGATTTACATCCTTATTCACAAAAATACTTTAAAATGGAAGCTATGTGAAAGGGGAGAATGTGGCTTGAAAGCAGCACTGTCATTTTGCAGGCTTTTTTTATCCTTGTAATACCACTTGTTTAAATATGTTTTCCTAACATTATGCATATGCAATATGCATTCCTAACATTACAGTGTCCTTCCTCACTATACTTTGGACAGGTCTGCTCATTTTGGCTTTGCCAGAAAAATTGCCAGTGGGTGGGGTTATGGTGCGCAATTTTGCATTGTATGTATTATTTAATTTTACTGAGTTGAACATGCGAAAAAAGTAAAAGAAACAAAAAACTTGGTATTTCCTCTAGCTATCATATCATGATACCTTAAGTTCTCTTTTAACTTTGTTTTGCATGCAATGCTCTGCTTTTTCAAATGTGTGTTTAAAAATGTAGCAGTCAATATCACCTTCCATGTCAGTTTTGTCACAGCCAGAGCCCACATTGAATTGGGGGAGAATCCAAAATATGACCAATGGCAAAAATCGGTTTATTGCAGTGTTTGACAGGGAGCCAAGATGGAGGCACACTTTTTTTTTTTTTTTTTTTAAGATTGAGCATTGTTGATTTCTTTATTTGCTTTAGGGAAATGTTGATTGCTACTTTAACTTTATTTTTAAGACTCCAAAAAATATAAAGGATACATATATTGCTTAGTATAGAGTGTAAGTCAAGCACAGTTGATAAGTAAACTGTAGTTCACTCTCATTTTTTGGTAACATTTTTTTTATTCAGTTTGGCCATACTAGACTAACCATGTTTATTAGACAGCAGAGGAATATGGGATACATATTTTATAGCCTAAAACTGATAGCTTTAAATGGATAGCTGCTATTTCAAAGGGGCTGTCAGTTTATACACATCTCGGTTGACTATTTAGTGAATTGTGATTGTGTTAGTTGTGGCTGAGAGGTCCCAATGGGCATACAGTACCCAAGTAGGGGCAAAGTTGAAACCTGCATCTAAGATCTGTGAGCTGCCTAATTCATAATTACATAATTACAAATCTCTGCTGTTGAAAAAGGAGAGTGAACTCAGGGTTGTCTAAGTGTTATATAGTTACATAGCTGGAAAGACACTTGTGTCCATCAAGTTTAGCCTTCCTCACATATGTTTTTGCTGTTTATCCAAAAGAAGGCAAAAAAACCCAGTCTGAAGTGCTTCCAATTTTGCAACAAACTAGGAAAAAAATCCTTATTGACCCCAAAATGGCAGTCAAATATGTCCTTGGATCAAGCAGCTATTAACTCATTAATTATAAATTATATCCCTGCATGTTATGTTTTTGCAAGTATTTATCCAATATTAGTATTTAAAAATCTGTATGGACTCTGATAAAACCACCTCTTCAGGCAGAGAATTCCATATCCTTGTAGTTCTTACTGTGTAAAAAAAAAAAAAAAAAAAGTCTCTTTGCCTTACAAAGTGCCTATGATGTGTAGGCTCACCCATGAAGTGTTATCTGATTTATTATAGAGATTCAAAAACTTCTGTCTCTATTTATGCATGATAGATTTACTATATTATAATAATAATAAATATTTTTATATACAATGTATGGGACTATGTATATTTCCTTAAATAGCTGTTTTGTCCTTTGGTAATTGTATTTTTATTTTATAAAATAGCTATTGCATTTTATCTTAAAATATTTTTTTATTTCAATGTGCTTGTTTGTCACTGTTTGTAAAGAGAATCTGCCTAGCTAAGCCATTTTAGCATCAATTCATTGATAGGTATGATACTCTTTTTTTGTTTTTCTATTAAAGGCACGCTGCTTACCTGCACGGTTAATGATAGACAATGAGCTCTGCAGATGATCATTTAAGTCCAGTCTGTGCTAGTTGTGAGATGTGAAGGATGTTCTCTTGTATTACTGAATTTTGGCATATAAAAGCACCTTGCTGGTTTTCTGTTCACCCCATATGAGTGCCTGGTTGTACTCATCCTATTTTACTAAGATAAATATTATAAACCATATTAATCTAATATGTCCTTACAGTGTTAATCATTTCCTTTTTTTTTTTTTTTTTTCCTGTATGAAAAATTAATTTGTTTATCCTTCACATGTTAATAGCTCGCATAATGCAAACACATGCTGGTCTTCATGTGTATTGTGTGAAAATGTCTCTTCATGTCCTTATCACTCCATTTTAACAATATTCACGTTCATGAATGAGCATCTCTTTTCCATTTTGCAAAACTATAATTAGACTCCTTTTCCAAGTGCCCACATGAGCAACATTTTATCTGAAATCGACTTCATTAATACCTTGACTCAGTTTTTTGGGTGAAACAAGCTCATTCCACCTGAGCTTGTATTCCTGTTGTGTCAAGATAGATGCATTCTCTGCTTTATTAAGTAATAGTGGGTTGTAGAAAAATGTAATCGAGTTTTCTTTGTAAGAGTAAGTTTGCAATTGATGTATATATTTATTTCACTGCTCAGGAAATGTGACAATTGAGAAACGAATGTTTTTCTTGGAAAATAAGAGGCGGCATTGGAGGTCCTATGACATGAGCTCTTTGTTGCCAGCTGTGCGGATGGAGTTGGAATTTTATGAGCAAAAGATGAAAGAAATTGCAGAGGTATGAAAGATACATGATATTGTCACTTAATATTATTATTAGTCACAATCCTGATTTCTATTAATATACATATCCTTGTGGTTCCTTTCAGGTGTAAGGAATTAGTAAGTGATCTATTTGGTGAATTTAATTTTATCTCTGGTGACTGTAGAAGGTGCAGTAAACATTTGCTTCACAACCCATTGTATGTAGGCATACCCTGGCCCTATACTCTAGTATTAGAGAAATCTGTTAAGCAATTGTCCTAGGGATCTACCAATATTGATTTTTTTAGAGCCAATACCGATGATCTGTGAACTTTCAGGCGATAGCCGATAACTTACCATTTTGAAAAAAGAAACCATTTCTACACAAATCTACTGTTTACTGAATATGTTTATTATTTATTTATTCGTGCAAATCTTTTTTTTTTTTTTTTTATTAAGTGGTAAATGCATAAAATATACATGCCAGTCAGATTTTATGTTTTCAAGATTATTTAGTGTTACTCTCCACTTCCCTGTCCCTTAGTGTACCTCTCCCCCCCCTCCCCTCCTTGTCCCTTTGTGTTCCTCTCCCCCTCTTAGTGTTTCTCTCCCCTCCCTGTCCTTTAGTGTCCCCCCCACCCCTTGGTGGTCCCCTCCCCTCCCTGGTGAGCACTTCCTGTCAGTCCAGCCGGGTACAGGAAACTGAAGCTCCTGTACCGCGGTCTGCTCTGTTCCACTTGACCACACTACACTGAGTGACTGGTAGGGGGAGCGCTGTGCACTTCCTTCCTACCGGTCACTCGATTCTTGCTCCCCCAGAACTAGTGCGCCCTAATACTGCTGCGTGTGCCGCCTTATGGATGCGCCGGCCCTGCATGTGCTTGGCCACTGCCGCCTCTCAGATTATCGGCAATATCGGTATCAATAGTGTCCGATACCGATATTTGCCAGAATCCGGAATATCGGCCATTAATATCGGCCAAACCGATAGCCGGTTTATCCCTTGATTGTCCTATTAACTCGGTCTCACTAGGCTCCTGGTCTGTTCTGAAGTAGAACTAACGGCATCTGCTTCTGCAGAGCTGCAGAAGCATAATGCTCGTTCTTCCAGCCACAAAATTGACAATAGCCTGCTCAAACTCTTGTTCCAGGCTAGCTAATTACATAGTTACATAGCTGAAAAGAGAATTGCGTCCATCAAGTTCAGCCTTCCTCACATATGTTTTTTGCTGTTGATCCAAAAGAAGGCAAAAAAAACCAGTTTGAAGCACTTCCAATTTTGCAACAAGCTAGGAAAAAAATTCCTTCCTTCCCTGAATGGCAGTCAGATTTATCCTTGGATCAAGCAGTTATTACTCTACATTGAAAGATTATATCCTTGAATATTCTTTTTTTGCAAGTATGCATCTAGTAGCTGTTTTAACATCTGTATGGACTCTGATAAAACCACTTCTTCAGGCAGAGAATTCCACATCCTGATTGTTCTTACAGTTAAAAAAAACTTTCCTTTGCCTTAGACGAAATCTTCTTTCTTCTAGTCTAAACGCATGACCTCGTGTCCTATGTAAAGTCCGGTTTGTGAATAGATTTCCACACAATGGTTTGTATTGGCCTCGAATATATTTATATAATGTTATCATATCCCCTCTCAGGCGACGTTTTTCTAAACTAAATAGGTTTAAATTTGTTAACCTTTCTTCATAGCTGATATGTTCCATTCCTTTTATTAATTTTTTAGCCCGCCTCTGCACTTTTTCTAGTGCCATAATATCCTTCTTTAGAACAGGTGCCCAAAATTGCACAGCATATTCAATATGTGGTCTTACCAGTGATTTATAAAGAGGCAAAATTATATTCTGGTCCCGAGAATGAATGCCCT
This sequence comes from Pelobates fuscus, assembly GCF_036172605.1. Lineage (NCBI taxonomy): Eukaryota > Metazoa > Chordata > Amphibia > Anura > Pelobatidae > Pelobates > Pelobates fuscus. The sequence goes on along the minus strand of NC_086324.1, from coordinate 99,442,684 downwards.
TTTTCATGCATGACAATACCTTACTGGCCTTGGCCACTGCTGATTGACATTGCACATTGTTGCATAGTTTGTTGTCTATAACAATTCCCAAGTCCTTTTCGTGTGTTGTTATCCCTAATTCGCTTCCATTAAGGGTATACGTTGCTTGTGTATTCTTTACGCCAAAGTGCATAACTTTGCATTTTTCAACATTAAATTTCATCTGCCATTTGAGTGCCCAGTCCTCCAGTCTATCTAAATCTCTCTGCAGCAAAGTAATATCTTGCTCACATTGTATTATTTACTGATGCTGTTGGAGGTGAACTAACACCGTCAGTAGCAAAGGGGTTTTATTCCATATGTGCAGTTCACAGAAGTGGCCATGGTGCTTGAAATAACACTAAAATTAACGTTCTCGTCCTGCAGTTCAGTTATTGTACCTTTTAGCTTACTGTATATTTTTCACAACATTTCTGGGAGGTGGTCTCTTACTTTCTGCTTCCCTCCTTAAAGAGGCACTGAAGACACTATAATTGTTTCATCTCATTGAATTGATTATAGTGCATGGAGTCCCCTGACACCGTCCCTTCGTTAAAGTGTTAAACCATTTTTGAGAAGTTTAACATTGAGGGTCCCTGACTTCTCTTAGCTCTTTTTGTTAGTTTTGAGTAATGCAGAGATTACACACCTTCCAGCTATACCAATTTTTACCTGAATGGTCGCTTTGATAGGCTGAGAGGTCAGCCAACCACAGCTGCCTATTTCTGATAATTAGCCCGAGCAGCACAGGGAAAAAAGGTTGCTGGGAACTCTTGCATAGCAGTAAAATTAAGTTTTACCCTGAATGCGAGTATGGCTCCTGGGGATGCCTGCAGTGTCCCTTTAAAGCTGTGTTATTAACGCTTTTGTATGTGATGCCATGGTTAGCCAAGAATAAGGAATATTTATTCATACTTGCCTTCATATTCTTTTCCCTAGGTATTATCTATGACCGCATATAGTTCTCACATTTAATAAGCCTAATATTTATTTTTGAGAGCTTTAGAATACAGACTGTCACATGGCAAGTGAGCCAACTCATGAAATTTGTTCTTTTTCCTGCCCTACCTGCTGTGTGGTGCAGAGCTAACTCATTTGTTTATATCACGTTTGTTTCTGTTTATGCAGCCCTAGTCACACCTCTCCTGGCTGTGACTCACTGAGCCTACATGAAAAAAACAAAACATTTTATTTTTTTCAATTAATGCTAACTTGCTTTAGTTCCCTTTAACTTTAATCTCACACAGGGGCTCTCTTTACAGAAAGTGTTAAGAAAGGTTGTGTAAGTCACATGCAGGGAGGTGTGACTAGAGCTGCGTAAACAAAGTGATTTAACTCCTAAATAGCAGATAATTGAGCAGAGAGACTGCAGGGGAATGCTAAAGTTGTGTTGGTGCCTATAGGGTCCTTTTAACTAATACCCCATAGTACTGCAATAATTTTGTACTTTATGACTTCATGATATTTTTTAATTAAATAAGTTCATTATAATAGTGTTCCTTGATTTCCCAATCTTCTTGTCTGGCACTAAATGCTGTACTAATCTTGTGAAATGCTTTAACACTTTACTTCTGGCATGTGTTTAAGAAAATAACAGATTTCCTTTCCATTATTACAGCATGCAGATTTTCTTCTTGCCCTGCAAGTGAATGAAGAGCAATATGAACAGGTTTGCATTCAGTGATTCCCTGTCGTTACATCACAATATATATTTATTGTTTCAGCAAGGAATGATCTAGAGCAGTGGTTCCCAACCTTTTTTGACTTAAGTACCCCTTGGCAGACCATTTCCATAAATTGTACCCCCATATTAGCAAAACGTTTGTAAAAGTTTGAGTTTTGTAAACATTTGAGTGGGGTAACTGTGTGTGGAAAGGGGATTGTGGGGAGGGTAAAAGATTTTTCAAGTAAAAGTCCAGAAACATTTTTCACCATTTTTTTTTTTTAAATAAAATATATGACATGATACAAATAATGGTATGTAAAGAAAGCCCTTCTTGTCCTGAAAAAAACAATATATAATTTGTATGGGAACCGTAAATAAGAGAGTAAAATTACAGCTAAACACAAACACCACAAAAGTGTCAACTGCTCTGGTCCTTAACGTACAACATCGCAAAAACAGGTCGGTCCTTAAGGGGTTAAACAATTAGACAGCTTGTGTCAAGTAACTTTGCACCATAATTTCATACTAGATTTAGTGCTAAGTAGCTTTCAGATGCAGTAGAATCAGGGGCGGACTGAGAACCCTCAGGGCCCCCGGGCAAAATAAATCAAGGGCCCCTTACAGGCCCCACCCATACTCCGCAGCAAGCGCCACCCATGTCCCGCCTCCATGCACCGCCTCCAGCCACACCCTACACAATCTTTAGACACAAGGAACAAAAGTGCAATAATCCCTTCAAGGCCCCAGTAGAGACTACAATGGGCCATGGAGGGGGGTCTTTCTAGCAGAGGCTATCTCAGTGTCCTTTAGAGAGTGTGTTAGAAAGAATCCCCTCCAGGCCCTATTAGAGACTACAATGGAGTCTAATAGGCTTGGAAGGGGGTCTTTCTAACAGAGGCCATCTCAGTGTCCCTGCTGGAAACAGTCGCCTCCAGGCCCCAGTAGAGACTACAATTGAGGGCTAATGGGCCATGGAGGGGGGGAGCATTCTAGCAGAGGCTATCTCAGTGTCCTTTAGAGTGTGTGTTAGAAAGAATTTCCTCCAGGTCCCATTAGAGACTACAATGGAGTCTAATGGGGCCTGGAGGGGGGGTCTCTCCAACACTCTGGTTCCTATTCACAATATAGCAACACAACATAGCTGATACCTAGGCCAAGTTGGCTCCTCTTACCTTAATTACTGTTGCTGACTGGCAGTCTGTGGGCTTGCTGGAAGGCTGTGGGCTTACTGGCTGCGGCTGGCAGGCTGTGGGCTTGCTGGCAGGCTGTGGGCTTGCTGGCCACTGCCGGCAGGCTGTGGGCTTGCTGGCTGCGGCTGGCAGGCTGTGGGCTTGCTGGAAGGCTGTGGGCTTACTGGCTGCGGCTGGCAGGCTGTGGGCTTGCTGGCTGCGGCTGGCAGGCTGTGGGCTTGCTGGCTGCGGCTGGCAGGCTGTGGGCTTGCTGGCTGCGGCTGGCAGGCTGTGGCTTGCTGGCTGTGGCTTGCTGGCTGGCAGGCTGTGGCTTGCTGGCTGCGGTTGGCAGGCTGTGGGTTTGCTGGCTTTAAGCCTAACTGGTGGCCTGTAGGCTGGCTGGCTGTCTACTGGCCAGCCTGTGGGCTGGCTGGCCTGTGGGTTGGCTGGCTTGCTGGCTACTGGGGCACTCGTAGATTATTTAAAGAAATAATCCATGCACAATAACCACTACTACTCTGTGTAGTCGTTATGGTGCCAGGAGGGCCGGGCCCCCCTCCCAGAGTAAGTAGTCAAACCGTTTAAGAACAGTTTGACAACTTACCTGGGGTCTGCTGGGATATGAGGCTGTAGTAGGGTATAGGAGCAGTGGTGCAATGTGTAAGGAGTGCAGTGTGTGTGAAAGGTTCAGTGTGTGTGAGGGGGTGTAGTGTGTGAATGTGTAGGGTGTGTGGGGCAATGTGTGTACGAGGGGGCTGTGTATGTGTGTGGCAATGTTAATATGGGGGGCTGTGTGTGTATGGGTGGGCAGTGTATGTGTGTGTGTGTGAGGCTATGTGTGTGTGTGTGAGGCAATGTGTGTAAATGTGTATGGTGTGTGTGGGGGCAGTGTGTGTGTATGGGGGGCAGTGTGTGAATGTGTATGGTGTGTGGGGGCAGTGTGTTTATGGGGCTAAAGTTCACTCTCACCACTGCGACCACCAGGAATACCTGGTGGTCACAGTGTTGAGAGTGAACTCTAGCCCGTAGCTCCAGGGATAGAGTTTACTCTCGCAAGAGCCGTAACGTTGCCGTGGTAACCGCGGCAACGATCTGTGCTCGCGCAAGAAGGACCCAGAGGAGCTGCAGGCTGAGCTCCTGGGTCCTCTCTTCCTCCCTCCCCTGCCGGCTGCCCGCACGGTGCCTGCGGACAGGGGAGGGGGCAATTGCCCTCCTCTTACTCCCCCCTCCCCCTCTTCTTACCCCCCCTCCCCCTCTTCTTACCCCCTTCTTACTCCCACTCTCTTTACCCCTCTTCTTACTCCCCCTCTCCTTACTCTCCCCCTCTTCTTACTACCCCTCCCCCTCTTCTTACTCCCACCTCTTCTTACTCCCCCCTCTTCTTACCCCCTCCTCGCTCTTCTTACCCCCCTCCCCACTCTTCTTACTCCCCCTTCCTCTTTTTACTCCCCCCTCCCCTCTTCTTACCCCCTTTACTCCCCCCTCTCTTCTTACTCTCCCCTCTTCTTACCCCCCTCCCCCCTCTTCTTACTCTCCCCTCCCCCTCTTCTTACTCCCCCCTTCCTCTTTTACTCCCCCCTCCCCCTCTTCTTACCCCCTTCTTACTCCCCCTCCCTTCTTACCCCCTCTCTCTCTTCTTACCCCCTCTCTCTCTTCTTACCCCCTCTCTCTCTTCTTACCCCCTCTCTCTCTTCTTACCCCCCTCCCTCTTCTTACCCCCCTCTTCTTACCCCCCTCCCTTCTTACCCCCCTCCCTCCTCTAACCCCCCCCCTCTCTCTTCTTACCCCCTCTCTTCTTACCCCCTCCCTCTCTTTTTACCCCCCCTCTCTCTTCTTACCCCCTACTCCCCTCTCTCTCTTTACCCCCTCCCTCTCTCTTTTAACCCCCTCTCTCTTTTAACAACCCCCCTCTCTTTTAACCCCCTCCCTCTTTTAAACCCCCCTCCTCTCTCTTTTAACCCCCCTCCCTCTCTTTTAACCCATCTCTTTTAACAACCCCCCCTCTCTCTTTTAACCCCCCTCCTTCTCTCTTTTAACCCCCCCTCCTTCTCTCTTTTAACCCCCCCTCCCTCTCTCTTTTAACCCCCCCTCTCTCTTTTAACCCCTCCCTCTCTCTTTTAACCCCCCCCCCCTCCCTCTCTCTTTTACCCCCCCCTCTCTCTTTTAACTCCCCCCCTCCCTCTCTCTTTTAACTCCCCCCCTCCCTCTCTCTTTTTACCCCTCTTTTTAGGAGTTTCTGTTTCCTGTACCCGGCCGGACTGACAGGAAGGTGCACACTCAGTGTGTGTGCACCTTCCTATCACTCCGGCCGGCACCGCGGACGCAGAGCAGCTCGGCCACGCTACGGGGAGGGGAGGTGAGAAGCTGCAGCCGCCTGAGCGCTCTTAAGAGAGCGCTCAGGCGGCAGCATTGAAAGGGGCGGCCGGGCCCCCTGAGGGCGGGCCCCCCTCCCGGCCGGGCCCTCGGACCATGTCCGAAGTGCCCGACCGGTCAGTCCGCCCCTGAGTAGAATACAGGGTCTCCACACTCAAGTCTTCCTCAGATGTTAGTTCCAAAGGTGTGTGTGTGTCTGTCTGTGTCTGTGTAGAAGGGATAATCTACATCCCTTTTGTTAATCATGTAGATTTTTCATTAGATGTTAATTTCCACTCTTTTAAACACACATCTCACATATAATTTGATACAGTTCTGACAGAATGATAGTGTTGTTTTGTTCCTTTGTGTGTGTGTGTGTATATTTTATGTTGCAAATGTTTCATATCCATTTAGGAAGTGATATTAGCACAGATATTAGCAGACTTCTGTATCATTCCTGTTTAATAATTTTTACATGTACCCTTATGCAGGATGGCCAGATGATAGAGTGCCGCTGTTGCTACGGGTCATTTGCCTTTGAAGAACTGACACAATGTGCAGATGGGCATCTATTCTGCAAGGAGTGCCTCATTAAATATGCACAGGAGGCTGCTTTTGGCTCTGGGCAGGTGAGCCTTTACATATCTGAACTAGAAGATTCAGAGACATTACTTAAAGAAGAGCTTTTGACTTTATGTAATAATAATTTTATATGTCATGGTTAATATATTACCTTTATTTTATGTTGCTAGATTATTTAAAATGGCTCTTGAGCCACTGCAAAGTTCATGTCTGCTGAGACGGACTGGAGCAACATGGCACAATTGGGACAGATATTTCATGTGGAAACACCGTCTTACCCACCTGCAAGGAAGAAAACATTAAATAGAAATAGTGGTGTCCAAGATAGATGCCAGCAACAAAAAAGTTTTTATTATAACTAAAAAGGGTGCTGGATGGAAAAGAGGGATGTAGCAGTAAGGGACGTTGTGAAGGGGGCAATGCAGCCATGCAATGAGGGATGAGTAATTATAATTTCTGATCTGTTAATTTAAACTAATATAAAAGTGGTAATACAGGTGATACTCGAAAAAATTAGATGTCACCTGCTGCTGTTGGTCCACTTCATGCTTCCTTCCGCAGACAAGCTTTATGGGGATGCTGACTTCATTTTCCAGCAGGACTTGGCACCTTGTTTGATTGATTGCATGTAATATTCTAATTTACTGAGATTGTGGATTTTTGGTTTTCATGAGCTGTAAGCCATAGTCATCGCACTTATGACAAACCACGGCTTGAACTATCTTGCTTTGCATGTAATGCGTCTATCTCATATATTAGTTTACCCTTTTACGTTGCATTACTGAAATAAATGGACTTTTGCACGATATTCGAATTTTTGGAGTATCACCTGTATTTTGGAAAGAATGCAGGTTGAGTTAATGTCAATATGAGTAGAGGTGCTAAAATTGTAGTACAGTGTGGAGTTTCTTATTTAGAATACTGTAGAGGGGATAAAATAATGGCAGAGTGTGAATATTGGCTAACATACATCAAGTTGGGTGTTGAAAATGGAATTGGTTTTAATTTGAAATATTAAAAAGTGGAATCAATGAGTGTATGGATGAGTGCAGTGGCTGTGTATTTTCTGCAGTTATCACAGAGGGAAATGGAAGAGCCATAGCCAGCTTACCTTCCTAACTTTTTCAATTTTTCCAAGTTGTCACCTTTACAACTTGTCTCATCCAGCATCATCCTATTGAGTAAAAAATGTTGAGCAAAACTCCACCTTTCTATTCATACAAGATTCTTTTGAGTTCAGTTTCTCAGCTTGTTTCTTATGCGACAGAATTCTAGGATCCAAACACCATAGTAAAATTTTACCGCAATCTTTACCATAACCGGTCTGTGAACAATAAACCTATTAAAATGTATTTTTTATTGTTGCCCTGCCACTTTAGTTTGTGTGGTGAAGATTCAGAGGGGATTTAAATTTGTCTTTGATTTCAGCCCAGGTTGAGCTGCTTGGAAGGGACCTGCACCTGTGATTTTCCAACTAGTGAGTTGGAAAAAGTACTACCAGAAAATATTCTTCAGAAGTACTATGAACGGAAAGCTGAAGAAGACATCTCTGCAGCTTGTGCAGATCAGCTTGTCAGGCAAGTCTTTAAAAATTACACGTGTAAGAAAACCAAATTTCTGAAAGTAAAATTATCATGAAGAAAACACAATTCTAGGTAAAGAATAAATGCTTTTATTCATAGGTGCTGCAAAAGGGCACATGAATTTATGATGTATTTTATTCCTTCATTTTTCTTCATGCACAATTTATACAAGAAAACAACCACCACGAAAGTTTGTTGCTGTTTGAAATGCCAAAGCTAATGCAAAAAGATGTGTCCAAGCAGCCTTTATCTGGAAACACTTTGCTTGGCACATAACGTCTTGTTTTGTTATTCCTAAGATAAAATAAGACTATATATACAAAATGTAAAGGTGCCCTTTTATATTGCTGTGCACTGCAGTCCCTGAAGTTAAACTTTACTAACATACTAATCATTTGACATTAAACCGAAACTTATACCCTCAGCATAAACTGTAATTCAAAGCTACCTAATAATGTATGGTAAAGTGAAAAGGCCTACAAAATGGTTACTACTTAATAGCAAAAAAAAAAAAAAATCGGTCTTTACAGATCCTCTAGCAAAATTAGTCTGTCATTTTATGGATGCAGGGCTATGTATAAAGCTGTAAATGCAAAAGGAGGAGGGAATTCCATTAACGCAGAGTCTTTAGGGACTAGGTTGTGATCTACAAGGGGTTAAAGTTGTATTGGTAAGTCATTTTTCGTTGTCTGTAAAGTATGCGATTTTCTTCTTCAGTTCCTTGTGGGCAGGATAGAGCACGCTCGCACTTGGTGCGGCTCCTATTGCTCAGCAACAAGTGGCCATGGATCTATCATAATTCGTTTTACAAAATGGACTTTAAGTTTGCCAAATTTAGCATGTAGATTAAGCAGATTAAGCTGTTCCTTACAGGGGCAGTTTTTTCGTGTATCCACCAATAACCAACTGTCCAGTCTGTACTGTCTGAGGAACTGTGCACATTTTCAAGTGTCATTGAAGTTAATTGAATTTTTAGTATTGCAGCGGGACATCCAGCAATCTAACAACCTTTTCACTTTTATCACAATGTATAAACATCTTTTATGGAAAATGCACCAGGTAAGAGTTCCTTTAATGGAATTAGTGAATATCCATGCTTTGTTTCTGGGGCAGAGAGTTCAGCTAACCATTCTATAGTGCAGACATAGGCAACCTTTGGCACTCCAGATGTTTTGGACTACACCTCCCATGATGCTTTGCCAGCATTGTGGGTGTAAGAGCATTATGGGGGATGTAGTCCACAACATCTGTAGTTCCAAAGGTTGCCTATCCCTGCTATAGTGTAGTGTATTCATAATAAATTTGTATCTTGATTACCTCAACAAAAAAACAAAACCTTGTAAGATTGTTTGTGCTGCATATTGTGTGATGTAGGTACATTATCTCAGAGAACATTCTTAAGAGGTTCTTTGGCTGATATCCTGACATTTACTTGTATTGGCTATTAGGAAGTGTTATAAAGTCTAAATAGAATGTGGAATTATTCTGAAGCAGGAATGTTTATTTAAATGGTCACCAGAGGAACCCAGACCACTTCATCTCAATGCATTGCAGGGTTTAAAAAGGTAGAAAACATATTTGTGCAGTATCGTGGCAAGTTAACACCTAAAGGGGCACTCTAAGCATCATGACCTCTACAGCTTAATGGTGTGGTGCTGGTGCAAAGAGATTTTCCTTGCAGTCTGACCACTGTAATTACTGACTTTTCTGAGAAAAGGCAGCATTTCAATTTGCCTCTAAGGCCACCTCCAGTGGCCTTAACGTTTTCTTTTTTTTTTTTTATCGGAAAAACTGACTGTGGCTTGTTCTATGGGACAAAGTGACACTGTTCTGTGTATGCACTTTATTACTGCTGTGTTTTTTGTATATTGTTGCTTGTGGTGTGCCGCAGAATTCTTGCAAGAGCTTTTGTTGAGAAAAGGTTGAGGAGCACTGCCCTAGACCACTCTCCTTTTAGAAAGACATGTTTGTATTCTTAAATTAAAATGTTCCTTAAAGGGACACTTCAGGCACCCAGACCACTTCTGCCCATTGGAGTGGTCTGGGTGCCAACTCCCACTACTCCTAACCCTGCAAGTGTAATTATTGCAGTTTTTTATAAACTGCAATAATTACCTTGCAGGGTTAACTCCACCTCTAGTGGCTGTCTACTAGACAGCCACTAGAGGGCACTTCCTGCTTCATAGCACAGGAATCCTGTGCTAGAGCGTCAGTGGACGTCCTCATGCTGTCCAGCGTCGCTCATTTCCCCATAGGAAAGCATTAAAATTATTTTTCAATGCTTTCCTATGGGGAGTGCTAATGCGCTAATTAGGTCTCCTCGGTCGGTGGGCGGGATCAGTCTCTCTCACCGGCCGACGCAATACAGAGGAGGAGCGGCGCGGAGGAGGAGACAGCGGCGAGGGACATCGCCACTGCCTCAGGTAAGTGACTGAAGGGGTTTTCACCCCTTCAGTAACTGGGGATTGGGGGGTGGGAGGGAGAGGGACCCTCCAGTGCCAGCAAAACGGATCGTTTTCCTGGCACTGGAGTTTCCCTTTAATACTGAATTACAGCAAATTATATCTGAATTGCAAAATGTAGGCAAACATAACTTATACAGAGAATTTCTCCTGCACAGCTTGACTATTTGAATCTATATTTAGTAATTTGGGTTTACATTACTGAAATTCTGAATTTTGTGAATATCCCTGATAATCTGGAGTCCTAATGTGTTGATCATAACGATCACTGTTTCGCAATCCTGTCCGTCTTTCTGATTTGACAGTACACATAGCAAATTTGTTTAGTTGCCTTATATTTTCGTTCTACAGGTGTCCTTCTTGTAGTTTTCCTGCACTTCTTGATCAAGATGTGGACAGATTTAGTTGCCCCAATCTCCACTGTAGAAAGGTAAGGAAAGCATGTTGACTATCTCTCTGCTTCAAATGTATAAGGATAAATATTAGTGTGTGCAATTCATTCATTTAAAGTTACAAAATGACTGAAGTGTCCCATAAAGGGATCACGTTTGCATGCTTTTCAGTTTAGAATCCCATTAACATGTTCTCTCCATGTTTAATCTTCTTATGGTGCACTTTGCACATCCTTTAGTTACTGGAAATCATAATCTATGGAATTGTAGAAAATGTTTATGAAATATTGTATTTATTCCTAATACAACAGGAAGGATTTGTCTTTGTTTTTCCTATTTTCTCTTGCTCTTGTTGTCAACAGAGAAAAGTCAGAAAAAAAAATAAAAAAAATAGGTCTACTGAAAAAGGTGACCTAAACAATCACGAAAAAGGCATCCCTAACAAAGAGGCCTAAAACAAGACAAAACCTCATATGAAAAAAAATCCTCCATAGTACAAGAAAATAATTTGTAACGCACAAGTCCTTTATTAATTTATTTGCGATTGAACATATCATGTGTAAATGTGATTCTTTAAAATGATAAAAGATAAAGGGAACCCACCCAGAAGTCCCAGTAAACGTTGATCCTTTATTGCATTATTTGTATCGTGCATGTGACGAAACCAATCTCGCCACATTGTATTGGAGGAGCCTGGTTGCCCGCCTGCTGCCTTTGGACTACGGCCCCTGGACATATTGCGCTATAAAAACTATATTTGGGCATGTAATAATGTATATGGCTGCTACTGGCCCTTTAAAATCATCTATGAACAGATTGGGACTTTTGGGACTACTGTCCCTTTAAGACTGTGAAGCATATTCTAGTGTGCTGCCTGTAATATTGTATATGTATTCATGTGTTAAGTTTAACCTGGGTGATATGTATGCAGCATTCACCTGATTGTTCGGTAGAATCACTCCATTCATTATATTGAGTGAAACTACCGAACCAGACCACCCAGGAATAAGTGTGCCTCCAATTACAGTTTGCAACAATGTTGCAAACGGGTAATTGGCAATCAGTGTAATGTATTCTTTGTCCTCTGGGTGGCCGCCATTCGGGAAACAAACACGTGGCGGCGGCCATCTTAAACTACCGAACAGCGGTGTTTTGCCGTCGAGTGTCTGGAACTAAAATCGGACACTTGACTAGGCAAACACCGCTGAGACCTCCATACTTCCAGAAATTTGTATGGAAACTACCGAATGACCCGCCGTTCGGTAGAAAGAACCCCACAAACAAGGGAATTCATTCAAACCCTCTCCAGGCTCTATAACACAGGCAATTCGTCTGTTTGCATTCCCTTGTTTGTGACCGACCGCAGGGCCAAAATGCATGGAACTGTTTTCGGATACTTTACCCATGCGGTCGGTCAAATCTTTGGAAACCCATATCTGCCGAACTGTTCATCCGAATGACTTGAATTTTGGATACGTTTCCCCTCTGAATAAGGGCTATCCAGCGATGCTGGATTTAAAGGTGTACCCCCTGTTTTTGGGGTACATCCAGAACTTGGCTGGAAAAGTGTACCGGATAATTGGGTTTAATGTTATCTGAGGGGAGGGGATGTGTGGGCTGAACCATGTATGTGATTGGTTATTTTATGCCTCCCCCTGGGTGGGGCCTGTATGTGTACTCATGTAATAAAAACCAGGCTGGGTGCCCCAGCACCTCAGACCACTGCTTGACCCTCAACACGGAGCCTTGTCTCGTTCTTGGGGGGATTCACTGTATGCTGTTGGAGATTGATTGCTAAGGAGTGTAAGCTGATGTCTGCTTTTCCTATTCATCTGCTAGCAGCTATTCGTGAGGTTCCAGCTGGAGTGCTACCTTATTCATCTATATCCAGTTCGTGAGTTTTGGTGCTTTTACAGTAGCTGTGCCTTGTTTGGGAAAAGGGGATTATCGCCTAAACCGAATTAACCCCTCATATGCTGAAACGGTCCGTAACAGTGCAAAATACCACATTTACATTATATTACTTGGTGAATCAATATCTAAAGCAAAAAAAGAGGAATTATGGGATATTTCTAATGATCTCTGCCATCACACACAAATTACTCTGCTACCTCTTGTCTCACCTCCCCATGTTAACCTTTAAATTTGTAAGGTCATGGGCAGGGTCCTCTACCTGTGTATCTGTCTGTTCTTATTGTATTTGTCTTTTTCCCATTTGTACAGCGCTGCTGAAGATGTTGGTGCTTCATAAATGCCAGTAATAAATAAAAATAAATAAAGTGAGACATTAATCAAGCTCAATTGAAACATAAGGGTGACTGTTATTATTTAGGCAGGAAATGTCCCATAGGAGAAAACATATGATACAGTATTTCATTTGTAATACATATAGTACCAAATCAAGCTAGGACTAATGAAACTATTCTGTATGTAGACCATGCCCCTTCAGTCTCACTTAATTGATAAAGCCCCAAATAAAAGCGCAAAGAGGAGTGAGACAGCTAGCTTTTATTAAAATAAATCAATAAAAAACTTAAAACCATATATTTATCACATCTGCATATCCAATACATTCAAAAAGCTGTAAAGTTTGTGGCAGACAATCTACCCAAAATCAAGCAAACTTACAGATTGATGCTTTCTGATAGTTTTTGTTTCATAATTTGCGTCCTTATGTATGAGGGTTCATACATTAAGTACTTGATCCCATGTGTATGCATGTAGTAGCGTTGTTCTCATAAAAGTATTCAGAGTGCCCAATGTAATCAATTTGTGCTAAATATTACACATCCTAGTCTTCACCATCTCTCTGGTGTGAGTTCTCCGTGATGCCGGAGGACCAGCGCTCTATCTAGGGCGAGGCTGACAAGGCACTTGCGTTGGGCGGCACTTTCATGCCTTGCCAGGCTGGCCACCTCAGGACCCCCTAGACTGGCATGCACTAATGATTCATGCGGGCGGCGAGGGAGCACTCTCCCCTGAGCTCTACCTGCTCAGCTCCCTCACACGCACTGCAGTGGAATATGACTTCACTCTGGCCCCGGCATCACTAAGAGACGCGCGAGGGAGCTGAGCAGGGAGATCAAAGCTCCCTCGCCACTCAACTCCACTGCTCATCTGTCTGCCAGACCTTCCGACCGCCTGCCAACCTGCGGCCAGCCCCACTGGACCACAGGGAAAAATCCACTCCAGCACTCTCAAAGGTAGGAGGCTGGGTGGATTGAAACTTATTTTTTTTTATTTTATTTTTTATTGTGAGTGTGGTAGTGTGTCTGTTGGTGAGTGTTAGTGTGTGTCTGTTGGTGAGTGTTAGTGTGTGTCTGTTGGTGAGTGTTAGTGTGTGTCTGTTGGTGAGTGTTAGTGTGTGTCTGTTGGTGAGTGTTAGTGTGTGTCTGTTGGTGAGTGTTAGTGTGTGTCTGTTGGTGAGTGTTAGTGTGTGTCTGTTGGTGAGTGTTAGTGTGTGTCTGTTGGTGAGTGTTAGTGTGTGTCTGTTGGTGAGTGTTAGTGTGTGTCTGTTGGTGAGTGTTAGTGTGTGTCTGTTGGTGAGTGTTAGTGTGTGTCTGTTGGTGAGTGTTAGTGTGTGTCTGTTGGTGAGTGTTAGTGTGTGTCTGTTGGTGAGTGTTAGTGTGTGTCTGTTGGTGAGTGTTAGTGTGTGTCTGTTGGTGAGTGTTAGTGTGTGTCTGTTGGTGAGTGTTAGTGTGTGTCTGTTGGTGAGTGTTAGTGTGTGTCTGTTGGTGAGTGTTAGTGTGCGTCTGTTGGTGACTGTTAGTGTGCGTCTGTTGGTGACTGTTAGTGTGTGTCTGTTGGTGACTGTTAGTGTGTGTCTGTTGGTGACTGTTAGTGTGTGTCTGTTGGTGACTGTTAGTGTGTGTCTGTTGGTGAGTGTTAGTGTGCGTCTGTTGGTGACTGTTAGTGTGCGTCTGTTGGTGACTGTTAGTGTGCGTCTGTTGGTGAGTGTTAGTGTGCGTCTGTTGGTGAGTGTTAGTGTGCGTCTGTTGGTGAGTGTTAGTGTGCGTCTGTTGGTGAGTGTTAGTGTGCGTCTGTTGGTGAGTGTTAGTGTGCGTCTGTTGGTGAGTGTTAGTGTGCGTCTGTTGGTGAGTGTTAGTGTGCGTCTGTTGGTGAGTGTTAGTGTGCGTCTGTTGGTGAGTGTTAGTGTGCGTCTGTTGGTGACTGTTAGTGTGCGTCTGTTGGTGACTTAGTGTGTGTCTGTTGGTGACTTAGTGTGTGTCTGTTGGTGAGTGTTAGTGTGTGTCTGTTGGTGAGTGTTAGTGTGTGTCTGTTGGTGAGTGTTAGAGTGTGTCTGTTGGTGAGTGTTAGAGTGTCTGTTGGTGAGTGTTAGTGTGTGTCTGTTGGTGACTGTTAGTGTGCGTCTGTTGGTGACTGTTAGTGTGCGTCTGTTGGTGACTGTTAGTGTGCGTCTGTTGGTGACTGTTAGTGTGCGTCTGTTGGTGACTGTTAGTGTGTGTCTGTTGGTGACTGTTAGTGTGTGTCTGTTGGTGACTGTTAGTGTGTGTCTGTTGGTGACTGTTAGTGTGTGTCTGTTGGTGACTGTTAGTGTGTGTCTGTTGGTGAGTGTTGGTGTGTGAGTGTTAGTGTGTCTGTTGGTGAGTGTTAGTGTGTGTCTGTTGGTGAGTGTTAGTGTGTGTCTGTTGGTGAGTGTTAGTGTGTGTCTGTTGGTGAGTGTTACTGTGTGTCTGTTGGTGAGTGTTAGTGTGTGTCTGTTGGTGAGTGTTAGTGAGTGTTACTGTGTGTCTGTTGGTGAGTGTTAGTGTGTGTCTGTTGGTGAGTGTTGGTGTGTGAGTGTTAGTGTGTCTGTTGGTGAGTGTTAGTGTGTCTGTCGGTGAGTGTTAGTGTGTCTGTCGGTGAGTGTTAGTGTGTGTCGGTGAGTGTTAGTGTGTGTCGGTGAGTGTTAGTGTGTGTCTGTTGGTGAGTGTTAGTGTGTGTCTGTTGGTGAGTGTTAGTGTGTGTCTGTTGGTGAGTGTTAGTGTGTGTCTGTTGGTGAGTGTTAGTGTGTGTCTGTTGGTGAGTGTTAGTGTGTGTCTGTTGGTGAGTGTTAGTGTGTGTCTGTTGGTGAGTGTTAGTGTGTGTCTGTTGGTGAGTGTTAGTGTGTGTCTGTTGGTGAGTGTTGGTGAGTGTTAGTGTGTGTCTGTTGGTGAGTTTTGGTGAGTGTTAGTGTGTGTCTGTTGGTGAGTGTTAGTGTGTGTCTGTTGGTGAGTGTTAGTGTGTGTCTGTTGGTGACTGTTAGTGTGTGTCTGTTGGTGAGTGTTAGAGTGTGTCTGTTGGTGAGTGTTAGAGTGTGTCTGTTGGTGAGTGTTAGTGTGTGTCTGTTGGTGACTGTTAGTGTGCGTCTGTTGGTGACTGTTAGTGTGCGTCTGTTGGTGACTGTTAGTGTGTGTCTGTTGGTGACTGTTAGTGTGCGTCTGTTGGTGACTGTTAGTGTGTGTCTGTTGGTGACTGTTAGTGTGTGTCTGTTGGTGAGTGTTAGTGTGTGTCTGTTGGTGACTGTTAGTGTGTGTCTGTTGGTGACTGTTAGTGTGTGTCTGTTGGTGACTGTTAGTGTGTGTCTGTTGGTGAGTGTTAGTGTGTGTCTGTTGGTGAGTGTTAGTGTGTGTCTGTTGGTGAGTGTTAGTGTGTGTCTGTTGGTGAGTGTTAGTGTGTGTCTGTTGGTGAGTGTTAGTGTGTGTCTGTTGGTGAGTGTTAGTGTGTGTCTGTTGGTGAGTGTTAGTGTGTGTCTGTTGGTGAGTGTTAGTGTGTGTCTGTTGGTGAGTGTTAGTGTGTGTCTGTTGGTGAGTGTTAGTGTGTGTCTGTTGGTGAGTGTTAGTGTGTGTCTGTTGGTGAGTGTTAGTGTGTGTCTGTTGGTGAGTGTTAGTGTGTGTCTGTTGGTGAGTGTTAGTGTGTGTCTGTTGGTGAGTGTTAGTGTGTGTCTGTTGGTGAGTGTTAGTGTGTGTCTGTTGGTGAGTGTTAGTGTGTGTCTGTTGGTGAGTGTTAGTGTGTGTCTGTTGGTGAGTGTTAGTGTGTGTCTGTTGGTGAGTGTTAGTGTGTGTCTGTTGGTGAGTGTTAGTGTGCGTCTGTTGGTGACTGTTAGTGTGCGTCTGTTGGTGACTGTTAGTGTGCGTCTGTTGGTGACTGTTAGTGTGTGTCTGTTGGTGACTGTTAGTGTGTGTCTGTTGGTGACTGTTAGTGTGTGTCTGTTGGTGACTGTTAGTGTGTGTCTGTTGGTGAGTGTTAGTGTGCGTCTGTTGGTGACTGTTAGTGTGCGTCTGTTGGTGACTGTTAGTGTGCGTCTGTTGGTGAGTGTTAGTGTGCGTCTGTTGGTGAGTGTTAGTGTGCGTCTGTTGGTGAGTGTTAGTGTGCGTCTGTTGGTGAGTGTTAGTGTGCGTCTGTTGGTGAGTGTTAGTGTGCGTCTGTTGGTGAGTGTTAGTGTACGTCTGTTGGTGAGTGTTAGTGTGCGTCTGTTGGTGACTGTTAGTGTGCGTCTGTTGGTGACTGTTAGTGTGCGTCTGTTGGTGACTGTTAGTGTGCGTCTGTTGGTGACTTAGTGTGCGTCTGTTGGTGACTTAGTGTGTGTCTGTTGGTGAGTGTTAGTGTGTGTCTGTTGGTGAGTGTTAGTGTGTGTCTGTTGGTGAGTGTTAGAGTGTGTCTGTTGGTGAGTGTTAGAGTGTGTCTGTTGGTGAGTGTTAGTGTGTGTCTGTTGGTGACTGTTAGTGTGCGTCTGTTGGTGACTGTTAGTGTGCGTCTGTTGGTGACTGTTAGTGTGCGTCTGTTGGTGACTGTTAGTGTGTGTCTGTTGGTGACTGTTAGTGTGCGTCTGTTGGTGACTGTTAGTGTTTGTCTGTTGGTGACTGTTAGTGTGTGTCTGTTGGTGACTGTTAGTGTGTGTCTGTTGGTGACTGTTAGTGTGTGTCTGTTGGTGAGTGTTGGTGTGTGAGTGTTAGTGTGTCTGTTGGTGACTGTTAGTGTGTGTCTGTTGGTGAGTGTTAGTGTGTGTCTGTTGGTGACTGTTAGTGTGTGTCTGTTGGTGAGTGTTAGTGTGTGTCTGTTGGTGAGTGTTGGTGTGTGAGTGTTAGTGTGTCTGTTGGTGAGTGTTAGTGTGTCTGTCGGTGAGTGTTAGTGTGTCTGTCGGTGAGTGTTAGTGTGTGTCGGTGAGTGTTAGTGTGTGTCGGTGAGTGTTAGTGTGTGTCTGTTGGTGAGTGTTAGTGTGTGTCTGTTGGTGAGTGTTAGTGTGTGTCTGTTGGTGAGTGTTAGTGTGTGTCTGTTGGTGAGTGTTAGTGTGTGTCTGTTGGTGAGTGTTAGTGTGTGTCTGTTGGTGAGTGTTAGTGTGTGTCTGTTGGTGAGTGTTAGTGTGTGTCTGTTGGTGAGTGTTAGTGTGTGTCTGTTGGTGAGTGTTAGTGTGTGTCTGTTGGTGAGTGTTGGTGAGTGTTAGTGTGTGTCTGTTGGTGAGTGTTGGTGAGTGTTAGTGTGTGTCTGTTGGTGACTGTTAGTGTGTGTCTGTTGGTGAGTGTTAGAGTGTGTCTGTTGGTGACTGTTAGTGTGTGTCTGTTGGTGAGTGTTAGTGTGTGTCTGTTGGTGAGTGTTAGTGTGTGTCTGTTGGTGACTGTTAGTGTGCGTCTGTTGGTGACTGTTAGTGTGCGTCTGTTGGTGACTGTTAGTGTGTGTCTGTTGGTGACTGTTAGTGTGCGTCTGTTGGTGACTGTTAGTGTGTGTCTGTTGGTGAGTGTTAGTGTGTGTCTGTTGGTGACTGTTAGTGTGTGTCTGTTGGTGACTGTTAGTGTGTGTCTGTTGGTGACTGTTAGTGTGTGTCTGTTGGTGACTGTTAGTGTGTGTCTGTTGGTGAGTGTTAGTGTGTGTCTGTTGGTGAGTGTTAGTGTGTGTCTGTTGGTGAGTGTTAGTGTGTGTCTGTTGGTGAGTGTTGGTGTGTGAGTGTTAGTGTGTCTGTTGGTGAGTGTTAGTGTGTCTGTCGGTGAGTGTTAGTGTGTCTGTCGGTGAGTGTTAGTGTGTCTGTCGGTGAGTGTTAGTGTGTGTCGGTGAGTGTTAGTGTGTGTCTGTTGGTGAGTGTTAGTGTGTGTCTGTTGGTGAGTGTTAGTGTGTGTCTGTTGGTGAGTGTTGGTGAGTGTTAGTGTGTGTCTGTTGGTGAGTGTTAGTGTGTGTCTGTTGGTGAGTGTTAGTGTGTGTCTGTTGGTGAGTGTTAGTGTGTGTCTGTTGGTGAGTGTTAGTGTGTGTCTGTTGGTGAGTGTTAGTGTGTGTCTGTTGGTGAGTGTTAGTGTGTGTCTGTTGGTGAGTGTTAGTGTGTGTCTGTTGGTGAGTGTTAGTGTGTGTCTGTTGGTGAGTGTTAGTGTGTGTCTGTTGGTGAGTGTTAGTGTGTGTCTGTTGGTGAGTGTTAGTGTGTGTCTGTTGGTGAGTGTTAGTGTGTGTGTTGGTGAGTGTTAGTGTGTGTCTGGTGAGTGTTAGTGTGTGTCTGTTGGTGACTGTTAGTGTGTGTCTGTTGGTGACTGTTAGTGTGTGTCTGTTGGTGACTGTTAGTGTGCGTCTGTTGGTGACTGTTAGTGTGCGTCTGTTGGTGAGTGTTGGTGTGCGTCTGTTGGTGAGTGTTGGTGTGCGTCTGTTGGTGAGTGTTGGTGTGTGAGTGTGTGTCTGTTGGTGAGTGTTAGTGTGTGTCTGTTGGTGACTGTTAGTGTGTGTCTGTTGGTGACTGTTAGTGTGTGTCTGTTGGTGAGTGTTAGTGTGTGTCTGTTGGTGACTGTTAGTGTGTGTCTGTTGGTGACTGTTAGTGTGTGTCTGTTGGTGACTGTTAGTGTGTGTCTGTTGGTGACTGTTAGTGTGTGTCTGTTGGTGAGTGTTAGTGTGCGTCTGTTGGTGAGTGTTAGTGTGCGTCTGTTGGTGACTGTTAGTGTGCGTCTGTTGGTGACTTAGTGTGTGTCTGTTGGTGACTTAGTGTGTGTCTGTTGGTGAGTGTTAGTGTGTGTCTGTTGGTGAGTGTTAGTGTGTGTCTGTTGGTGAGTGTTAGAGTGTGTCTGTTGGTGAGTGTTAGAGTGTGTCTGTTGGTGAGTGTTAGTGTGTGTCTGTTGGTGACTGTTAGTGTGCGTCTGTTGGTGACTGTTAGTGTGCGTCTGTTGGTGACTGTTAGTGTGCGTCTGTTGGTGACTGTTAGTGTGTGTCTGTTGGTGACTGTTAGTGTGTGTCTGTTGGTGACTGTTAGTGTGTGTCTGTTGGTGAGTGTTGGTGTGTGAGTGTTAGTGTGTCTGTTGGTGACTGTTAGTGTGTGTCTGTTGGTGAGTGTTAGTGTGTGTCTGTTGGTGAGTGTTAGTGTGTGTCTGTTGGTGAGTGTTAGTGTGTGTCTGTTGGTGAGTGTTAGTGAGTGTTACTGTGTGTCTGTTGGTGAGTGTTAGTGTGTGTCTGTTGGTGAGTGTTGGTGTGTGAGTGTTAGTGTGTCTGTTGGTGAGTGTTAGTGTGTCTGTCGGTGAGTGTTAGTGTGTCTGTCGGTGAGTGCTAGTGTGTGTCGGTGAGTGTTAGTGTGTGTCTGTTGGTGAGTGTTGGTGTGTGAGTGTTAGTGTGTCTGTTGGTGAGTGTTAGTGTGTGTCTGTTGGTGAGTGTTAGTGTGTGTCTGTTGGTGAGTGTTAGTGTGTGTCTGTTGGTGAGTGTTAGTGTGTGTCTGTTGGTGAGTGTTAGTGTGTGTCTGTTGGTGAGTGTTAGTGTGTGTCTGTTGGTGAGTGTTAGTGTGTGTCTGTTGGTGAGTGTTAGTGTGTGTCTGTTGGTGAGTGTTGGTGAGTGTTAGTGTGTGTCTGTTGGTGAGTGTTGGTGAGTGTTAGTGTGTGTCTGTTGGTGAGTGTTAGTGTGTGTCTGTTGGTGAGTGTTAGTGTGTGTCTGTTGGTGACTGTTAGTGTGCGTCTGTTGGTGACTTAGTGTGTGTCTGTTGGTGAGTGTTAGTGTGTGTCTGTTGGTGAGTGTTAGAGTGTGTCTGTTGGTGACTGTTAGTGTGTGTCTGTTGGTGAGTGTTAGTGTGTGTCTGTTGGTGAGTGTTAGAGTGTGTCTGTTGGTGAGTGTTAGAGTGTGTCTGTTGGTGAGTGTTAGTGTGTGTCTGTTGGTGACTGTTAGTGTGCGTCTGTTGGTGACTGTTAGTGTGCGTCTGTTGGTGACTGTTAGTGTGTGTCTGTTGGTGACTGTTAGTGTGCGTCTGTTGGTGACTGTTAGTGTGTGTCTGTTGGTGAGTGTTAGTGTGTGTCTGTTGGTGACTGTTAGTGTGTGTCTGTTGGTGACTGTTAGTGTGTGTCTGTTGGTGACTGTTAGTGTGTGTCTGTTGGTGACTGTTAGTGTGTGTCTGTTGGTGACTGTTAGTGTGTGTCTGTTGGTGAGTGTTAGTGTGTGTCTGTTGGTGAGTGTTAGTGTGTGTCTGTTGGTGAGTGTTAGTGTGTGTCTGTTGGTGAGTGTTAGTGAGTGTTAGTGTGTGTCTGTTGGTGAGTGTTAGTGTGTGTCTGTTGGTGACTGTTAGTGTGTGTCTGTTGGTGACTGTTAGTGTGTGTCTGTTGGTGACTGTTAGTGTGTGTCTGTTGGTGAGTGTTAGTGTGTGTCTGTTGGTGAGTGTTAGTGTGTGTCTGTTGGTGAGTGTTAGTGTGTGTCTGTTGGTGAGTGTTAGTGTGTGTCTGTTGGTGTGTTAGTGAGTGTTAGTGTGTGTCTGTTGGTGAGTGTTAGTGTGTGTCTGTTGGTGAGTGTTAGTGTGTGTCTGTTGGTGAGTGTTAGTGTGTGTCTGTTGGTGAGTGTTAGTGAGTGTTAGTGTGTGTCTGTTGGTGAGTGTTAGTGTGTGTCTGTTGGTGAGTGTTGGTGTGTGAGTGTTAGTGTGTCTGTTGGTGAGTGTTAGTGTGTCTGTCGGTGAGTGTTAGTGTGTCTGTCGGTGAGTGTTAGTGTGTCTGTCGGTGAGTGTTAGTGTGTGTCGGTGAGTGTTAGTGTGTGTCTGTTGGTGAGTGTTAGTGTGTGTCTGTTGGTGAGTGTTAGTGTGTGTCTGTTGGTGAGTGTTGGTGAGTGTTAGTGTGTGTCTGTTGGTGAGTGTTAGTGTGTGTCTGTTGGTGAGTGTTAGTGTGTGTCTGTTGGTGAGTGTTAGTGTGTGTCTGTTGGTGAGTGTTAGTGTGTGTCTGTTGGTGAGTGTTAGTGTGTGTCTGTTGGTGAGTGTTGGTGAGTGTTAGTGTGTGTCTGTTGGTGAGTGTTAGTGTGTGTCTGTTGGTGAGTGTTAGTGTGTATCTGTTGGTGAGTGTTAGTGTGTGTCTGTTGGTGAGTGTTAGTGTGTGTCTGTTGGTGACTGTTAGTGTGTGTCTGTTGGTGACTGTTAGTGTGTGTCTGTTGGTGACTGTTAGTGTGCGTCTGTTGGTGACTGTTAGTGTGCGTCTGTTGGTGAGTGTTGGTGTGCGTCTGTTGGTGAGTGTTGGTGTGCGTCTGTTGGTGAGTGTTGGTGTGTGAGTGTGTGTCTGTTGGTGAGTGTTAGTGTGTGTCTGTTGGTGACTGTTAGTGTGTGTCTGTTGGTGACTGTTAGTGTGTGTCTGTTGGTGAGTGTTAGTGTGTGTCTGTTGGTGAGTGTTAGTGTGTGTCTGTTGGTGAGTGTTAGTGTGTGTCTGTTGGTGAGTGTTAGTGTGTGTCTGTTGGTGAGTGTTAGTGTGTGTCTGTTGGTGAGTGTTAGTGTGTGTCTGTTGGTGAGTGTTAGTGTGTGTCTGTTGGTGACTGTTAGTGTGTGTCTGTTGGTGACTGTTAGTGTGTGTCTGTTGGTGACTGTTAGTGTGTGTCTGTTGGTGACTGTTAGTGTGTGTCTGTTGGTGACTGTTAGTGTGCGTCTGTTGGTGACTGTTAGTGTGCGTCTGTTGGTGACTGTTAGTGTGCGTCTGTTGGTGACTGTTAGTGTGTGTCTGTTGGTGACTGTTAGTGTGCGTCTGTTGGTGACTGTTAGTGTGCGTCTGTTGGTGACTGTTAGTGTGCGTCTGTTGGTGAGTGTTGGTGTGCGTCTGTTGGTGAGTGTTGGTGTGTGAGTGTGTGTCTGTTGGTGAGTGTTGGTGTGTGTCTGTTGGTGAGTGTTGGTGTGTGTCTGTTGGTGAGTGTTGGTGTGTGTCTGTTGGTGAGTGTTGGTGTGTGTCTGTTGGTGAGTGTTGGTGTGTGAGTGTTGGTGTGTGTCTGTTGGTGAGTCTTAGTGTGTGTCTGTTGGTGAGTCTTAGTGTGTGTCTGTTGGTGAGTCTTAGTGTGTGTCTGTTGGTGAGTCTTGTGTGTGTCTGTTGGTGAGTCTTAATTTTATCTTTCTCTGATGGTGATTGTTCAGCTTTTACCAATAAACAGCTGATTTATTTTATCCTCACTCATCTTGAAGTCCTGTGTTTTACCAGCTAGCTACCTTACAGTGAAAGGGGGACCACTAGCCCCCCACAACATCGGGGGAGGCACCCTGTGAGCGCTTTATTCTATCTTGTGAGTGCATTCATTTATAGCGCATTATCATATGTGCTAACTGTATTACACTATATATTTTTATGTTCCTTTGTAGATTTGTCCAACCGTATTCCATATAATTTTTTTGGTTTTCTATGTATTGCAAAGGTCGTCTGTTTTGGGTAACGATCTTGGGAGGCTGTATTTTGACTTTCAGCTAAGTATTGTTTATACTTGACATTCCACTACATTCACTGACACTGTGGTGATATATTGTATTTTTGGTTTTCTTAAAAAAAATACATGCTTCTTGCACTGCAGATATTTAATTAATTAGCACACACCCAATATACCAGAACTCCTACACAGTGGCAGCTGTAGACTTTGTGAGGCCTTAGGCGGAACTCAAACGTGAGGCCCTCGCGAACTTCCAAAGTGGGAAAATAAAATAGGGGTTGCATTGTGTGTATAAGGTGCTGTAGTTGTATTAAAGTACAAGCTTGCAGCGCTGGATACAGAGAACTAGTCTCTGTATTCATTGTTCAGAGGCTTGCAGTGTTGCGGCTGCATGTGTCGCTTGGTGACTGTTAGTGTGCGTCTGTCGGTGACTGTTAGTGTGTGTCTGTTGGTGAGTGTTGGTGTGCGTCTGTTGGTGAGTGTTAGTGTGTGTCGGTGAGTGTTAGTGTGTGTCTGTTGGTGAGTGTTAGTGTGTGTCTGTTGGTGAGTGTTAGTGTGTGTCTGTTGGTGAGTGTTAGTGTGTGTCTGGTGAGTGTTAGTGTGCGTCTGTTGGTGAGTGTTAGTGTGCGTCTGTTGGTGAGTGTTAGTGTGTGTCTGTTGGTGAGTGTTAGTGTGTGTCTGTTGGTGACTGTTAGTGTGTGTCTGGTGAGTGTTAGTGTGTGTCTGTTGGTGACTGTTAGTGTGTGTCTGTTGGTGAGTGTTAGTGTGTGTCTGTTGGTGACTGTTAGTGTGTGTCTGTTGGTGAGTGTTGGTGTGCGTCTGTTGGTGACTGTTAGTGTGCGTCTGTTTGTGAGTGTTAGTGTGTGTCTGGTGAGTGTTAGTGTGCGTCTGTTGGTGAGTGTTAGTGTGCGTCTGTTGGTGAGTGTTAGTGTGTGTCTGTTGGTGAGTGTTAGTGTGCGTCTGTTGGTGAGTGTTAGTGTGCGTCTGTTGGTGAGTGTTAGTGTGTGTCTGTTGGTGAGTGTTAGTGTGTGTCTGTTGGTGAGTGTTAGTGTGTGTCTGTTGGTGAGTGTCAGAGTGTGTATGTTGGTGAGTGTTAGTGTGTGTCTGTTGGTGACTGTTAGTGTGTGTCTGTTGGTGACTGTTAGTGTGTGTCTGTTGGTGACTGTTAGTGTGTGTCTGTTGGTGACTGTTAGTGTGTGTCTGTTGGTGACTGTTAGTGTGCGTCTGTCGGTGACTGTTAGTGTGCGTCTGTTGGTGTCTGTTAGTGTGCGTCTGTTGGTGTCTGTTAGTGTGCGTCTGTTGGTGACTGTTAGTGTGTGTCTGTTGGTGACTGTTAGTGTGTGTCTGTTGGTGAGTGTTAGTGTGTGTCTGTTGGTGAGTGTTAGTGTGTGTCTGTTGGTGACTGTTAGTGTGTGTCTGTTGGTGAGTGTTAGTGTGTGTCTGTTGGTGACTGTTAGTGTGTGTCTGTTGGTGAGTGTTAGTGTGCGTCTGTTGGTGAGTGTTAGTGTGCGTCTGTTGGTGAGTGTTAGTGTGTGTCTGTTGGTGAGTGTTAGTGTGTGTCTGTTGGTGACTGTTAGTGTGTGTCTGTTGGTGAGTGTTAGTGTGTGTCTGTTGGTGACTGTTAGTGTGTGTCTGTTGGTGAGTGTTAGTGTGTGTCTGTTGGTGACTGTTAGTGTGTGTCTGTTGGTGAGTGTTGGTGTGCGTCTGTTGGTGACTGTTAGTGTGCGTCTGTTTGTGAGTGTTAGTGTGCGTCTGTTGGTGAGTGTTAGTGTGCGTCTGTTGGTGAGTGTTAGTGTGTGTCTGTTGGTGAGTGTTAGTGTGTGTCTGTTGGTGAGTGTTAGTGTGTGTCTGTTGGTGAGTGTCAGAGTGTGTATGTTGGTGAGTGTTAGTGTGTGTCTGTTGGTGACTGTTAGTGTGTGTCTGTTGGTGACTGTTAGTGTGTGTCTGTTGGTGACTGTTAGTGTGTGTCTGTTGGTGACTGTTAGTGTGCGTCTGTCGGTGACTGTTAGTGTGCGTCTGTTGGTGTCTGTTAGTGTGCGTCTGTTGGTGTCTGTTAGTGTGCGTCTGTTGGTGTCTGTTAGTGTGCGTCTGTTGGTGTCTGTTAGTGTGCGTCTGTTGGTGACTGTTGGTGTGTGTCTGTTGGTGAGTGTTGGTGTGCGTCTGTTGGTGAGTGTTGGTGTGTGAGTGTTAGTGTGTCTGTTGGTGAGTGTTAGTGTGTCTGTTGGTGAGTGTTAGTGTGTCTGTTGGTGAGTGTTAGTGTGTGTCGGTGAGTGTTAGTGTGTGTCGGTGAGTGTTAGTGTGTGTCGGTGAGTGTTAGTGTGTGTCGGTGAGTGTTAGTGTGTGTCGGTGAGTGTTAGTGTGTGTCTGTTGGTGAGTGTTAGTGTGTGTCTGTTGGTGAGTGTTAGTGTGTGTCTGTTGGTGAGTGTTAGTGTGTGTTAGTGTGTGTCTGTTGGTGAGTGTTAGTGTGTGTCTGTTGGTGAGTGTTAGTGTGCGTCTGTTGGTGACTGTTAGTGTGCGTCTGTTGGTGAGTGTTAGTGTGTGTCTGTTGGTGAGTGTTAGTGTGTGTCTGTTGGTGAGTGTTAGTGTGTGTCTGTTGGTGAGTGTTAGTGTGTGTCTGTTGGTGAGTGTTAGTGTGTGTCTGTTGGTGAGTGTTAGTGTGTGTCTG
The DNA here is from genome assembly GCF_036172605.1 of Pelobates fuscus. Taxonomy (NCBI): domain Eukaryota; kingdom Metazoa; phylum Chordata; class Amphibia; order Anura; family Pelobatidae; genus Pelobates; species Pelobates fuscus. Next base: position 99,417,219 of record NC_086324.1, on the reverse strand, counting down.
TTGGTGAGTGTTAGTGTGTGTCTGTTGGTGAGTGTTAGTGTGCGTCTGTTGGTGAGTGTTAGTGTGCGTCTGTTGGTGAGTGTTAGTGTGCGTCTGTTGGTGAGTGTTAGAGTGTGTCTGTTGGTGAGTGTTAGAGTGTGTCTGTTGGTGAGTGTTAGAGTGTGTCTGTTGGTGAGTGTTAGTGTGTGTCTGTTGGTGACTGTTAGTGTGTGTCTGTTGGTGACTGTTAGTGAGTGTTAGTGTGTGTCTGTTGGTGAGTGTTAGTGTGTGTCTGTTGGTGAGTGTTAGTGTGTGTCTGTTGGTGAGTGTTAGTGTGTGTCTGTTGGTGAGTGTTAGTGAGTGTTAGTGTGTGTCTGTTGGTGAGTGTTAGTGTGTGTCTGTTGGTGAGTGTTGGTGTGTGAGTGTTAGTGTGTCTGTTGGTGAGTGTTAGTGTGTCTGTCGGTGAGTGTTAGTGTGTCTGTCGGTGAGTGTTAGTGTGTCTGTCGGTGAGTGTTAGTGTGTGTCGGTGAGTGTTAGTGTGTGTCTGTTGGTGAGTGTTAGTGTGTGTCTGTTGGTGAGTGTTAGTGTGTGTCTGTTGGTGAGTGTTAGTGTGTGTCTGTTGGTGAGTGTTGGTGAGTGTTAGTGTGTGTCTGTTGGTGAGTGTTAGTGTGTGTCTGTTGGTGAGTGTTAGTGTGTGTCTGTTGGTGAGTGTTAGTGTGTGTCTGTTGGTGAGTGTTAGTGTGTGTCTGTTGGTGAGTGTTAGTGTGTGTCTGTTGGTGAGTGTTAGTGTGTGTCTGTTGGTGAGTGTTAGTGTGTGTCTGTTGGTGAGTGTTGGTGAGTGTTAGTGTGTGTCTGTTGGTGAGTGTTAGTGTGTGTCTGTTGGTGAGTGTTAGTGTGTATCTGTTGGTGAGTGTTAGTGTGTGTCTGTTGGTGAGTGTTAGTGTGTGTCTGTTGGTGACTGTTAGTGTGTGTCTGTTGGTGACTGTTAGTGTGTGTCTGTTGGTGACTGTTAGTGTGCGTCTGTTGGTGACTGTTAGTGTGCGTCTGTTGGTGAGTGTTGGTGTGCGTCTGTTGGTGAGTGTTGGTGTGCGTCTGTTGGTGAGTGTTGGTGTGTGAGTGTGTGTCTGTTGGTGAGTGTTAGTGTGTGTCTGTTGGTGACTGTTAGTGTGTGTCTGTTGGTGACTGTTAGTGTGTGTCTGTTGGTGAGTGTTAGTGTGTGTCTGTTGGTGAGTGTTAGTGTGTGTCTGTTGGTGAGTGTTAGTGTGTGTCTGTTGGTGAGTGTTAGTGTGTGTCTGTTGGTGAGTGTTAGTGTGTGTCTGTTGGTGAGTGTTAGTGTGTGTCTGTTGGTGAGTGTTAGTGTGTGTCTGTTGGTGACTGTTAGTGTGTGTCTGTTGGTGACTGTTAGTGTGTGTCTGTTGGTGACTGTTAGTGTGTGTCTGTTGGTGACTGTTAGTGTGTGTCTGTTGGTGACTGTTAGTGTGCGTCTGTTGGTGACTGTTAGTGTGCGTCTGTTGGTGACTGTTAGTGTGCGTCTGTTGGTGACTGTTAGTGTGTGTCTGTTGGTGACTGTTAGTGTGCGTCTGTTGGTGACTGTTAGTGTGCGTCTGTTGGTGACTGTTAGTGTGCGTCTGTTGGTGACTGTTAGTGTGCGTCTGTTGGTGAGTGTTGGTGTGCGTCTGTTGGTGAGTGTTGGTGTGTGAGTGTGTGTCTGTTGGTGAGTGTTGGTGTGTGTCTGTTGGTGAGTGTTGGTGTGTGTCTGTTGGTGAGTGTTGGTGTGTGTCTGTTGGTGAGTGTTGGTGTGTGTCTGTTGGTGAGTGTTGGTGTGTGAGTGTTGGTGTGTGTCTGTTGGTGAGTCTTAGTGTGTGTCTGTTGGTGAGTCTTAGTGTGTGTCTGTTGGTGAGTCTTAGTGTGTGTCTGTTGGTGAGTCTTGTGTGTGTCTGTTGGTGAGTCTTAATTTTATCTTTCTCTGATGGTGATTGTTCAGCTTTTACCAATAAACAGCTGATTTATTTTATCCTCACTCATCTTGAAGTCCTGTGTTTTACCAGCTAGCTACCTTACAGTGAAAGGGGGACCACTAGCCCCCCACAACATCGGGGGAGGCACCCTGTGAGCGCTTTATTCTATCTTGTGAGTGCATTCATTTATAGCGCATTATCATATGTGCTAACTGTATTACACTATATATTTTTATGTTCCTTTGTAGATTTGTCCAACCGTATTCCATATAATTTTTTTGGTTTTCTATGTATTGCAAAGGTCGTCTGTTTTGGGTAACGATCTTGGGAGGCTGTATTTTGACTTTCAGCTAAGTATTGTTTATACTTGACATTCCACTACATTCACTGACACTGTGGTGATATATTGTATTTTTGGTTTTCTTAAAAAAAATACATGCTTCTTGCACTGCAGATATTTAATTAATTAGCACACACCCAATATACCAGAACTCCTACACAGTGGCAGCTGTAGACTTTGTGAGGCCTTAGGCGGAACTCAAACGTGAGGCCCTCGCGAACTTCCAAAGTGGGAAAATAAAATAGGGGTTGCATTGTGTGTATAAGGTGCTGTAGTTGTATTAAAGTACAAGCTTGCAGCGCTGGATACAGAGAACTAGTCTCTGTATTCATTGTTCAGAGGCTTGCAGTGTTGCGGCTGCATGTGTCGCTTGGTGACTGTTAGTGTGCGTCTGTCGGTGACTGTTAGTGTGTGTCTGTTGGTGAGTGTTGGTGTGCGTCTGTTGGTGAGTGTTAGTGTGTGTCGGTGAGTGTTAGTGTGTGTCTGTTGGTGAGTGTTAGTGTGTGTCTGTTGGTGAGTGTTAGTGTGTGTCTGTTGGTGAGTGTTAGTGTGTGTCTGGTGAGTGTTAGTGTGCGTCTGTTGGTGAGTGTTAGTGTGCGTCTGTTGGTGAGTGTTAGTGTGTGTCTGTTGGTGAGTGTTAGTGTGTGTCTGTTGGTGACTGTTAGTGTGTGTCTGTTGGTGAGTGTTAGTGTGTGTCTGTTGGTGACTGTTAGTGTGTGTCTGTTGGTGACTGTTAGTGTGTGTCTGTTGGTGAGTGTTAGTGTGTGTCTGTTGGTGACTGTTAGTGTGTGTCTGTTGGTGAGTGTTGGTGTGCGTCTGTTGGTGACTGTTAGTGTGCGTCTGTTTGTGAGTGTTAGTGTGTGTCTGGTGAGTGTTAGTGTGCGTCTGTTGGTGAGTGTTAGTGTGCGTCTGTTGGTGAGTGTTAGTGTGTGTCTGTTGGTGAGTGTTAGTGTGCGTCTGTTGGTGAGTGTTAGTGTGCGTCTGTTGGTGAGTGTTAGTGTGTGTCTGTTGGTGAGTGTTAGTGTGTGTCTGTTGGTGAGTGTTAGTGTGTGTCTGTTGGTGAGTGTCAGAGTGTGTATGTTGGTGAGTGTTAGTGTGTGTCTGTTGGTGACTGTTAGTGTGTGTCTGTTGGTGACTGTTAGTGTGTGTCTGTTGGTGACTGTTAGTGTGTGTCTGTTGGTGACTGTTAGTGTGTGTCTGTTGGTGACTGTTAGTGTGCGTCTGTCGGTGACTGTTAGTGTGCGTCTGTTGGTGTCTGTTAGTGTGCGTCTGTTGGTGTCTGTTAGTGTGCGTCTGTTGGTGACTGTTAGTGTGTGTCTGTTGGTGACTGTTAGTGTGTGTCTGTTGGTGAGTGTTAGTGTGTGTCTGTTGGTGAGTGTTAGTGTGTGTCTGTTGGTGACTGTTAGTGTGTGTCTGTTGGTGAGTGTTAGTGTGTGTCTGTTGGTGACTGTTAGTGTGTGTCTGTTGGTGAGTGTTAGTGTGCGTCTGTTGGTGAGTGTTAGTGTGCGTCTGTTGGTGAGTGTTAGTGTGTGTCTGTTGGTGAGTGTTAGTGTGTGTCTGTTGGTGACTGTTAGTGTGTGTCTGTTGGTGAGTGTTAGTGTGTGTCTGTTGGTGACTGTTAGTGTGTGTCTGTTGGTGAGTGTTAGTGTGTGTCTGTTGGTGACTGTTAGTGTGTGTCTGTTGGTGAGTGTTGGTGTGCGTCTGTTGGTGACTGTTAGTGTGCGTCTGTTTGTGAGTGTTAGTGTGCGTCTGTTGGTGAGTGTTAGTGTGCGTCTGTTGGTGAGTGTTAGTGTGTGTCTGTTGGTGAGTGTTAGTGTGTGTCTGTTGGTGAGTGTTAGTGTGTGTCTGTTGGTGAGTGTCAGAGTGTGTATGTTGGTGAGTGTTAGTGTGTGTCTGTTGGTGACTGTTAGTGTGTGTCTGTTGGTGACTGTTAGTGTGTGTCTGTTGGTGACTGTTAGTGTGTGTCTGTTGGTGACTGTTAGTGTGCGTCTGTCGGTGACTGTTAGTGTGCGTCTGTTGGTGTCTGTTAGTGTGCGTCTGTTGGTGTCTGTTAGTGTGCGTCTGTTGGTGTCTGTTAGTGTGCGTCTGTTGGTGACTGTTAGTGTGTGTCTGTTGGTGAGTGTTGGTGTGCGTCTGTTGGTGAGTGTTGGTGTGTGAGTGTTAGTGTGTCTGTTGGTGAGTGTTAGTGTGTCTGTTGGTGAGTGTTAGTGTGTCTGTTGGTGAGTGTTAGTGTGTGTTGGTGAGTGTTAGTGTGTGTCGGTGAGTGTTAGTGTGTGTCGGTGAGTGTTAGTGTGTGTCGGTGAGTGTTAGTGTGTGTCGGTGAGTGTTAGTGTGTGTCTGTTGGTGAGTGTTAGTGTGTGTCTGTTGGTGAGTGTTAGTGTGTGTCTGTTGGTGAGTGTTAGTGTGTGTTAGTGTGTGTCTGTTGGTGAGTGTTAGTGTGTGTCTGTTGGTGAGTGTTAGTGTGCGTCTGTTGGTGACTGTTAGTGTGCGTCTGTTGGTGAGTGTTAGTGTGTGTCTGTTGGTGAGTGTTAGTGTGTGTCTGTTGGTGAGTGTTAGTGTGTGTCTGTTGGTGAGTGTTAGTGTGTGTCTGTTGGTGAGTGTTAGTGTGTGTCTGTTGGTGAGTGTTAGTGTGTGTCTGTTGGTGAGTGTTAGTGTGTGTCTGTTGGTGAGTGTTAGTGTGCGTCTGTTGGTGAGTGTTAGTGTGCGTCTGTTGGTGAGTGTTAGAGTGCGTCTGTTGGTGAGTGTTAGAGTGCGTCTGTTGGTGAGTGTTAGAGTGTGTCTGTTGGTGAGTGTTAGTGTGTGTCTGTTGGTGACTGTTAGTGTGTGTCTGTTGGTGACTGTTAGTGTGTGTCTGTTGGTGACTGTTAGTGTGTGTCTGTTGGTGACTGTTAGTGTGTGTCTGTTGGTTACTGTTAGTGTGCGTCTGTTGGTGACTGTTGGTGTGCGTCTGTTGGTGACTGTTGGTGTGCGTCTGTTGGTGACTGTTGGTGTGCGTCTGTTGGTGACTGTTGGTGTGCGTCTGTTGGTGACTGTTGGTGTGCGTCTGTTGGTGACTGTTGGTGTGCGTCTGTTGGTGACTGTTGGTGTGCGTCTGTTGGTGAGTGTTGGTGTGCGTCTGTTGGTGAGTGTTGGTGTGCGTCTGTTGGTGAGTGTTGGTGTGCGTCTGTTGGTGAGTGTTGGTGTGCGTCTGTTGGTGAGTGTTGGTGTGCGTCTGTTGGTGTGCGTCTGTTGGTGAGTGTTGGTGTGTGTCTGTTGGTGTGTGAGTGTTAGTGTGTGTCTGTTGGTGTGCGTCTGTTGGTGAGTGTTGGTGTGTGTCTGTTGGTGTGTGAGTGTTAGTGTGTGTCTGTTGGTGTGTGAGTGTTAGTGTGTGTCTGTTGGTGAGTCTTAGTGTGTGTCTGTTGGTGAGTCTTAGTGTGTGTCTGTTGGTGAGTCTTAATTTTATCTTTCTCTGATGGTGATTGTTCAGCTTTTACCAATAAACAGCTGATTTATTTTATCCTCACTCATCTTGAAGTCCTGTGTTTTACCAGCTAGCTACCTTACAGTGAAAGGGGGACCACTAGCCCCCCACAACATCGGGGGAGGCACCCTGTGAGCGCTTTATTCTATCTTGTGAGTGCATTCATTTATAGCACATTATCATATGTGCTAACTGTATTACACTATATATTTTTATGTTCCTTTGTAGATTTGTCCAACCGTATTCCACATAATTTTTTTGGTTTTCTATGTATTGCAAAGGTCGTCTGTTTTGGGTAACGATCTTGGGAGGCTGTATTTTGACTTTCAGCTAAGTATTATTTATACTTGACATTCCACTACATTCACTGACACTGTGGTGATATATTGTATTTTTGGTTTTCTTAAAAAAATACATGCTTCTTGCACTGCAGATATTTAATTAATTAGCACACACCCAATATACCAGAACTCCTACACAGTGGCAGCTGTAGACTTTGTGAGGCCTTAGGCGGAACTCAAACGTGAGGCCCTCACGAACTTCCAAAGTGGGAAAATAAAATAGGGGTTGCATTGTGTGTATAAGCTTGCAGCGCTGGGTACAGAGAACTAGTCTCTGTATTCATTGTTCAGAGGCTTGCAGTGTTGCGGCTGCATGTGTCGCTGTGTTGTGAGCTCTCGGACTGTAGTTATGGCATAATATGCAAACTAAATTAATTTGCAATAAACAAATTGAATTGGCAATTATGCTCATCATTTATTCACGACTGCGAGGTATGATTACATATGATTACAGCCTTGCAGTCGTGTATACATTACTGCTAGTGTGTGTATTTTTGAGTGTGTCTGGCATTGTCTACCTGTGTATGTGCATGAAAGTGTGTGTCTGACCAAAAGTATCCTTGTGTGTGAATTTGTGTCTTTGAGTATGTGTGTGGGGTAGCTGCTTGCGGTGTGTGGTGTTTATGGGGACTGCCTGTGCATATGTGTATGATGAATGTCTTCAGTTTGTGACTGGTGAGTAAAGGGGTAACTGTGATCGTGTAACAGAATGATCGAGGGTGAGAATGATAAGGGGGGCGATTGTGACCTAGTTGGAGGAATGAATGTGACAGGGCATGGGGAAGTAAGTGTGACAGGATTGGAGTAAGTTAATGTGACAGGCTGCATGTGGCATAGTTGGGGGAGGGAGGGTATCACAGAGTTGGGGTGAATGTGCCATGTTTGGAGGAGGAAGTGTAACAGAATAAGGGGAGGTGAGTGTGACAAGATTAAGGGGGTTAATGTGGCAGGATTAGATTAATGTGGAAGGGTGAGTGTGGCACAATTGAAGGAAAAGATTGAAGGGGGTGAGTGGGATAGACTGATAGAGGATAAGTGTGACTGTGTGCGACCATGCAAGAGAAGGTGAGTCTGACAGGATTGAGGGGGTTAATGTGATAGGGTAATTGTGGTAAAGCGGCACGGTCATGCTGAGCTTACCTTTCTGTAATCGACTCCTCTTCTCTCCCTCTCTCAGGATCTGTTCCTCATTTCTTCCGGTCTGCTCTAGTTTTCTTTAAAACATAACACAAAGTAGGGACTGTAGCGGAGAGGTAGTATAATCCACAATATCTCCGCTGGTAGACAGGAACAGCATATAATAATCCAGGTAGGCAGGTACAATATACAATAATCCCGGTAGCGTTATAAGAATCCTTCCCTCCCAAGAACTAGACGACACATAGACTGGGAGTCAACTGAGGTTTTATTCACAGGTAACAGTATTTATGTGGTTCCCCATGCAAGGGGTTTCCCGAGTGACTTTGCAGGGGTTGTACAGTAGGGGACTAGATGGGGAACTGAACATACAGGACAATTTTCCCACCATGCACTGCTGTACGAGAGGGATACTCCCATAAGAATATCCTGTTAAGTGGATTATCCCTCTGTACAGCAGAACCTGTCTTTTCACTTAAAAATACATAACGTGCACGTTATTCGTGCCATTAAACCGAATGGCATCTGTATAGATAGCTGGGATCTGAGCGCATACTTCGGGAAACTACCGCTCAGATCCCAGCACAATTAGCCGAATGCCACACGAAACATTGTTTAATTTGAACACACAAGAAAACACACGAATGAACGGTTTGTATTAAACTACCGAAGGACCGGTGATCCCGAACGGTCTGGAAGTCCACTGGTGTTCGTGCCGTCGAGTAGACGATTTTAGTTCCAGACACACGACGACCAAACACTGCTGGGCTAAAAGGGGATCCAAGATGGCTGCCGCCGCGTGGTTGGTATCCAAACGGCGACCACCCTGCGAATCAATTAACAGAGGATAGATACAATGTTGCAATCTGTTAATGGGAGCCACACGACCCCCTGTGTGTGGTCTCCCATTCGGGACTTTGTTCGTTTCTTTCAACACTGTTCGTGAAACTACTATAGGAATGCTAGCGGCTTTCGCGCCACCTGCATACGAATGCCCTCTATCACCTATTTAAGCGAACAACGTAAAATAAGCCATATATCAAACAGTCTCTCCAGGGCCACCCTTATACATCACAATTGTCTTAAGTGGCTAGGTTTGCCACAGGGACTATTTGTCTTATGGAGGTTTCCTGCGCATGACCAGTGGAGGAGCTTCATTTCCGGTGGTCAGAGCAATTTTCCCACAATTCTCACCTTTCCTCCGTGTTCCCGTAAAGCCTTCTTTCACTTTTCCCCAACATTTGTCATTTAGATGAAACTACAGAATTTCTCCATTCGTGTTAGGACGCATTTCAGGACTGAACTCTGCAGGATGGGCAAAGGTTTATAAAGCCTTCTCACACCCTGCAATTAAGTCACTTTACCACACTGTGTAAAATGACACAGCACTCTGGTTGGTTGGATGGATTTAAATCCACCCAGAGTGCTCGGACAGGTAAATGAAGAGACTGACAGGTAAGTCTCTACATTTACCTGTCACAGCACTCTGGTTGGATTTAAATCCAACCAATCAGAGTGCTCTGTGTCATTCTATACAGTGTGGGAAAGTTCTTTGGAACTTTCTTTGGAACACAGTGCTGTGACCGGGGTGGGGGGGATGGAAGGGCAGTAACAGGGGGTAGGAAGGTAGTTTTGGGGGGATGGAGGGGCAGTAACGGGGTAGGGGGGTGGAGTGGCAGGGAAAGGTGGTAGTGGGGATGGAGGAGGAGTAACAGGGGGTAGGGATGTAAAGGGGCCATGACAGGGGGTGGAGGGACAGTAGAGGAGGTGTAAGGGGGTAGGGAGGTGGACAGGGGGTTCACAAATACCTTCCCTGGTGGGCCTGTGGGCACCCTCTCTCACCGGTGGTCCGGCTGTCTGGTCTGTACGCTTGAAGAAGCCCCTTGTGGCGAAACGCGTTGTTTTAATCTAAATAAGTGTTTTTTCTGACTACCTAATATTTTGGTTAGTCTTTTTTTTTTTACCTGTCATATCCTAACATCTGAAGCTTTCATACCATCCAAAGAATCCATGGTGGGGATTGTTCCACCCAGTGGCATTGCACAGAGCAGTTTGTCTGCTCTGTGTATTTGTAAGTGCATCTCCTATTTTATCCATGCATTTCTTAACCTCAGTGTTGTCTGTGGCCATACTCCTTTAAGTTACTGCACCACTGGTCCCCTCTGTGTGTTTTTTTTCTTTCATATATGCTGGAGGATTTGACCCAAGACGTCTTGAAAATTTCTGAAGAATATACCTGTGAATTAAGCGAACAACATAAAATAACTTTGCAAACCTGAGTCACTTTAATTTGCCTGTTTCCATGGTATTTTTTTCTATTATTTATTTTATTTATTCACTTTGTTTTTGGCGCACCCTGTACTTGTTGTTTTCTGTTTTTCCAAAGTATACAATATTTTACAAATTTATTTCAGATACCTTCAGGGGTAGGCACCTTTCAGCATTCTTAGAGCCATAATGCTTACAAAGCATCAGGGGAAATGTAGTCCAAAACATTTGAAGTGCTGCAGGTTGCCTATCCCATGCACTAGAGTGTTGTGCGGATAGATGCCCTGGTGGATTAGTCCCGGTGTGGTGGACTCGTCAGAAATCCTATTTGTAGTGAACTAGAGCAGAGTTGTAGAATTGTTCCAGATGAGCAACTGTAGCCCAAGTGTTACCATTTGGATCTCAATTCCCTTCAGTTCAGAGGTTAGTAAATAAGCACCAATATGTTTTAGGTTAGGCCAAAGATGGCCAGCAGGAAATATTAAAGCACTTCTCCTGGTCCATAATTTTTACTATCTGCCAACACATTTGTAAAACTGTGCATGTATGGTTTGTAGGCATTTTAATGAATACAATGTGGATACTAAATTGTTTGTTTAAATTTTTTTTTTTATTAACCATTACACTCAGTGTATGTTATTATCTGAGTGTTTAAAAAAATATTCAATGCAACCATTAGGTGGTGCTATGAGACTAGTACTGTAGGAGTAATTTGCATGGTATTTTCTTAGCATCTTTGTTCATTAAAGATACTGTCTTCATGGAGTTGTATTTTCCTGGGTTGAAACAGGCCGTTTGTAATTGAGATCAATTTTTTTTTAAATATACCCTCCCTCCCCCCACCCCCCCCAATTTTGTGTGTGTGTGTATATATGTAAAATAACAGATTAAATTCATATTATGTAATATATATATGTGTGTGTGTGTGTGTATATATATATATATATATATGTGTGTGTGTGTGTATGTATATATATATATATATATGTGTGTGTATGTAAAGTCATGGCTAATATAAAGTACACCCTCTTTGAACTCTATGGTTTTAAATATGAGGACGTGGTTCTGTGCATTAAGACCAAACATCTCCAGTTTGGTCTCGTCCATCCAAAGAACATTGTTCCTTAAGTCTTGTGGTTTGTTCAGATGCAACTTGCTGCCATGTTCTTTCTAGAGAGAATATACTTTCTCCTGGCAACTCTTCCAAACAAACCATACTTGTTCAGTCTTTCAGTAGGAGTTAACATTTTACCCATAGGTTGTGCGAATTCAAGGTGAAATCAAAGTTAATTTCAAATTTCAGGCCAGGTTCACTGATCTTATAGCACAGCTGACTTAAAAATGTTTAACTATTTCAACATGAAATTTGAATTTCACCATGAATTTTCACTTTAGTAAATATCCCTGTTGGTAAATTGTGCATTATTCACCATTCATTGCTGGGAATAATCTAATAAATGAAGTCATCCATGCATTATGGAGATATAAAATATATTCAGTCTGTTAAAATAATGGAAGATCTAATAAACACAGTAATTATTTCCCAACTCCTAATTGCACTACGTTATGTGGAGTTGATTATGAAATTATACATTGCAATGCCCTCATCTCACCATGAATAGGAGACCTGTCTGCACAGTTGTTTACAGAAACAGATAAATAATAGAACATGGAGCTTAGAAATCAATTTTTTATTACAAAAAATACACCCAGAGCCACCAAAAAGCTCTAAATTATATATAAAAAAAAGACTGAATAATGGGCTCCCAGTAACCAAACAATGGCCAAAACTGCAGAACTCTACTGTGCGTAGTGACATGCAGACCACGATGCAAAAGTGGAGAGTCCTGTAAATTGCAGGACTAGCCCCTCCCACAACTCCTGGCTTCTGACTACATATAAATCTTGCGACTTTTTAAGGCTATGCTCATTATTGCAGTTTAATGCTGTAGATTGTTATGCTGGCAATCAGTCTTCCTCAACTATTTATGACCACACTCTAAGGAGGGGAACACATGGCTGACATTTAACTGTGTAATATTTATTGATCCTGGGAGAGTTCACTACGTACTACTTATTTCTTTCTGTAATGAACTAAAGTGTAAATTGGCCATTCTAGTGACATCTAGCCACACCAGACATATTATTCATATAGGTTCATTAAAAAGCCCTGGACACTGCCAGAGATGACAGATGCCACGATAACCTGTAATGTTCTAAAGTAGTCTGTGTGGCACATGCACATTTATTAACATTTAGAGAATGGTGCTCTATAAAGACTTGCAATTATTTTACTATTTATAGCAAGGTTTGGTGGATCTGTAGTGTTTGTGCCACCAGTGTAAATGGAAGTGCTTTTGTTACTCCAAGTATGGCTTGACAAAGTTTTTTTAGTCAGAGGATAACATTTTCGCAATTAGTATTTGTGTAGGCTTTTGCTAGAATTATTTGTGTACGAGTTTCAGAATGATTTCCCTCTTGTAAAAACATCCTGATTGCACGTATGCTAGTATTGTGTGACGGTCCTCCATTTTATATTTATTTATAATACATTTGCTCTCCTCAAGAACTTGCGCTTGTCCTGGATTTAGTGATTACGCTATATCATTGAGAGCTTTATTAGACCTACTGATATGTACACTGTACCTATTCAAATCTCTTCACATATTACTTTTACTTTTCATTATCATTTAGCAACAGTGGACAAACTAACATTTTAGATGGTTGTTTAGTGGAGTAAATATTAGCATCTACATATAGTGAATTTCTACAGATTTATGAAAAACAGAGGATCAAATTTTACTCATGCTCGCTAATGTAACATAGCATATGTGTTTTCAATGTACACCCTACATTTCAGTGGATTTGTAAGACCTCCCTTTAATCTTGGTTTCACTTCTGCTCAATGTAAGTTCAGTAAAAAAAAATATATATTTCTTGTTTTAACAGCAAATGCATGCAAAATAACATCATATTGCAAAGTACAGGATTGTCATATAAAATGGTTGTTGCTTTAATAGTGTTTTGTGATGGTTTCTCTGCAACTCAAGCCCAGATTAACTTGATGGCAACTTATTTGTTTTGGGAATTGGGAAGAGGAAAGAGAATTTGCCAAGTCAAATCCCCTTTTAAACTTTACCATTCTTTTACAGATGTTCTGTCACTATGGTTATTCCTAGTGGTAGTTTGAGATGCTGTTGAAATTACAGCGTAAGGAAGGTTTAGTCACATCTGTTAAATGCCCAGCCACACATTTCCAGAAGGGCGTGTTTGATCTTTTAAAGATGCAGGGAAGGGATGTCAGCTTGACCAATAACATGAGCATGATTCATGTTGCTTGAAATGCTTTACTCATAATAGCATGTAATCTAATGGAAGTAAGGACATTTACCATAGGCTTGAGTGGACCCTTTTGGTCTGGCAGACACGTTTATAAAGTTGGACTGATGACACATTTGGACCTTTTAGCTATAATTACAGAGACTGGTTAATGTTCTTTGACTCCAGTCTGGTATTGTGGTTTATCGGATACCTTTAATCTCATACTTTCAAGAATCAACTTCTAGTTAGATTAATATTTAATTTACTGTATGTAGACACAATATTACAGAGAGGTCCACTATGACTGTATCCTGCTTTGTTCTTGGGAATCTAGCTGATGGCACACACTAGTTCTTTTATTTGGGTTTGGTAGCAGCATGATGTCATCATAAGCTTGCGGGTTCTGTAGTCCTCTAGGCAGCTGACAGGTTTAACATGTCGGAAATAACACTTCATTATTATTTCAGTAACCCACGTGTTAAACTACTGGAGCTGTCTGCTCTTACTAAATGTCCAGAAAGCGTCTCTTGCTAATTGGAGATTGATGTTTAAACCAGAGAAAGGCAATTTGTGGTTGTGTGAATTGTAGGAAGTACTAGTAAGTAGTAAACCGTTCTAAAAAAGGGGTAAATTATTTTGATTAGTTGGATAAATGTTTTCTTGTTGCTACTCTACAAACATGTTAAAGCATTATATAAAATGTAATACAGTGGTCCTTACCAATTAAGCCATATAAAATGTGATGCTGATTATTTTTAAGGATTACCGTTTTTTGGTTTTACGTGAGTTTTCTAAAGTACCAACAAAAGACTGAGTGCCACCAAATCCAGTCTTGTGGCTCTGTGTAGTGTAACAGTCTAGTTCATGTCTGATGGAAATTTAGAATTTCAGATTTTCACACATTAATTTGGTTTGCTTAACTCTGGTTCACTCTGGTAGAAACATGCCGACACGCTGCAGGGTCCCAATGCAGACGTGACTGTTCCCATTAATGCTTTGGTTTCAGAGAGTTGAGTGGCATGCTGTGCAGTACTCTGGAACTCCAAGACGTATAATCCTTACTGGGGACAATGCACAATAATATCATAAGGACAGACTGATCTTTATTCTCCTCTTCACCACAAATCCTATGTTCTCATCTTCACGCCACCCTTCTTTTTTGAATTTGGAACAGCTTTTTCAGTGATGCTAATATTATCACATCGCATTTGATTTTATGGCATCACGTGATATTGATCTCTGTCCTTGTCGTTTGTGAAGATGCAAACGTATATACTAGAGTTGACAATCTTTGTTATGTGACTGAAGAGTAGTGTGCTGGAAAACTAAAATATGTGATTATATATATATATATATATATATATATATATATATATATATTTTCATACTGCTTACTTGCATTAATGAGACACTATAGTTACCAGAAATGTTGTGACTTAATGTAGTGGATCTGGTGTCTATAGCATGTCCCTACAGGCTTTTCAATGTAAATTTATTTATTTATAAAGTATTTTACCAGGATGGATACAGGGTCTTTGTCCACAAAACATTGATTGTTACAATAGGGTACAATATTAAAAAAATACAATATACAAACTATATATAGTGACAAAAGTACTCCTTTCCCTTGGTACCTTGTCCTGGGATTGGGGTGTTACACACAGTCTTTTCAGGCTTTAGAGACCCTTCACACGCTGGATGAGGTAAAAGGACTTGCTCTTTTTATTGTGGTTCCAAAATAAATGCACAGTAAGGTAGAAAAGGTTGTAGCAAAATATATAAAACAAAATCCTTGCTCTTCTGAGCACTAACTAAACAAAATAATTAGATAACTGGGTTGGATGGCTTGTCCATTTCCCAACATAAACAACAACCTTACTGTTTCAGGATTTTCACAATCTCCCTCCTCCCTTGGCAGGGGAGTACTTAATAGCACCTGTAATTGACTATCCTTTTCAGGTGAGTTAAATTAGGATTGAAACTCTGGAACTGGACTTCTCACATGTAGGTTACAAGCAATTTCCAAAATGTGGAGTGGAGCACTGGCCCCCCCCATACTCTCCAAGTGCTCCACCCCAGGGCCCAAATATACACATATTTAAAGTGCAATATTAATTTTAACATAACACATTTCCCTGGGGCTAATTACACAAAGTAGGAACCTTGCAAAATCTGGGGAGGTATATAGATTCCCTCCAGCACAATTTCTTGCTTTCGGTCAATATATATATATATAACAGGTAATACATATATTCAACCATGGCAGGTGCATTCTGTGCTGAGGTATATTGCCATATCTCTCTTAAAAGATTTTATATTGAATGAAGATTTGACTGTGTCCCTGAGGTTATTCCATAATTGCGCTGCTCTGTAGGAAAAGGAGGATCGAGCCACTTTATTTTTGCATTGCGGTATTTTAAATATCGTCCTTGTACTGGATCGGAGGTTATAGGAGGTTTGAACAGCCGAGGAGAGTATTCTACTCAGGTAGCTTCCCAGAAATACTCTTATGCACAAGGCTGGAAAGATGAAGAGTGCGTCGGGATTCCAGCAACAGCCAGTTTAGCTCTTTTAACATGTCACAGTGATGGGTAAAGTAATTCATTCTAGTACAAAGCGTCAAAACTAATTATATAACGTATTAAGTTTACTAAGGTGGGTTTGCGGTGCGGGTGCATACACTACATCCCCATAATCAATGACCGGCATTAGCATTTGTTGCACCTTTTTTTTTTTTTTTTTTTACTGTAGCGCTTAAGCAGGATTTGTTTCTGTACAGGGCACCTATTTTTGGGTAACGTTTTTAAGATATTTTTTTCAATGTGGCGGCCAAAGGATTGATTGGGGTCTAGCAACATAACTAGATATTTAAAAGAGCAGACTGCTTTCAGTGTGCTATTTGAATTTGTTCTGATAGTTGTTGATTTTGTAGTTTACGGAATTTAGGTACAGTTCCAAACATCATTGTAACAGTTTTGTCAGTGTTTAGGAAGAGTTTGTTATCCACTTTTCTACCTTTGAGAATTGGTTTTGGAGCACAGCCTCAAGCTGTGGTAGCTTGGGTTTAGTAGCGTAGATGAGTGTCGTCTGCATACAGTTAAGGATTTGCAGACGTTAGGCAGATCATTTATAAATAATGTGAATAGCAGGGGGCAGAGTATGGAGCCTTGGGGAACACCACACTTGACTGGAAGAGGGAGGGAAGCGCTATCAGAAATGGCTACATATTGCAATCGGTCTGAAACATACGATAGAAACCAGGTTAGCGGACGATCACCAATGCCGAGTTTTTAAGTTTTTGCAAAAGAATGCCATGGTGTACTGTGTCAAAGGCCTTGGCAAAATCAAGGAAAATAGCTTCAGTTAAGTCTCCTTGTTCCATGCCAATTTGGATGTCATTGCAAACTTTTAAGAGGGCAGTCGAAGTTGAGTGATTTGGTCGAAAGCCTGATTGATCAGGGGTCAGATAATGGGAGGAGACGTATCAATGGACATTTGATTTAAGTCATTTAAGCAAAAACAAAGGGCAATATTGAAAATTACAAAGATAAGACATAGGTATTCATGTAGGGAAATAAAACCATTGAACACATTACAAGAAAGATATATGGACCTGAGCTGGTTAAACTAACTTTTAACATAATGTACAAGGCATAAGTGATAAAATAAGCAATGCGACAGGGATATGCAAAGTATGATTAGCACAGGCTGTAGTTACAAAGACATGGAAATATATACATTGAAAAGAATAAAATAAAATCACTAAATATAAAAACACACACAACAAAAACAACAGGGTATGTAAAAATATAATGAAATGTTGGTCTTCCAGAAGTCTATCTGTTGCAAAGGGCAGTGGAACAGCTGATTGAGCTTTGGGTGCTTTGCTGGGCTGGATAAGTTTTAAAATCAGGCTGTTTCAAAGGTCAGTGGAACAGCTGATTAAGCTCTGGGTGCTTTGCTGGGCTGGTAAATGCTGTTGTTTTAGAGAAAAGGCAGGGTTTACATTGCCCTGAAAAGGCAGCGTTTACATTCCTGCCTAGTAACATCTCTATGGCAGTCACTCAGACAGCCGCTAGAGATGCTTCCAAGTCTAGTGCTGCAATGTGCATTCAGAATCTCCACACTCTGTAAGAGGACTGCTATAAATAGTGGAGAAAAAGAAAGACTTTGTTAACTATCTGAACCATTATTGCGTTAGATGTGCCTGTGGTGTGGGAATAGGGAATTTGTATAGAACAGCTAGGTTCACTGCAGAAACAAAATCTTCAGACTCTAAGGATTCATTCTACAACTTATTATAGTGGTTTTGGTTCTAGAAAGCTATAGGTGTTCCTCTTTCTTTAGTCAAGCCATAGTGAAGCAATCTGACAAAAAAATAAGGGGGAGGAGGGGCTTCTTCAGTAACCTTAAAATCTGAATTAAATAACCATCACAAATATCACACCGTCAATAACCTATAAGAAATATCACACACGGAGGCACAGACCAGGTTCTTAGAACTGGAAAACCTAGGTTCAAATCTCTGATAGACCACCTTACCAGTAAGTGTACTCATACATTGTAAGGTTGCCTGAGCAGGCCCTTCTTTATCCCCCTTTCTATAATTGTAAAGCAGAATATGTTGGAGCTCTATGATGATAATAATATAATTGCAAATAAGATACAAATTATTACAAATATTAACGGGAAGCACGAGATTGTCAAAAACCCTGCTCGAATAAGCTTGAAGTCTAGAGGGATCTAATGAGGAATGCTAGTTGTGACTGCTAGGCTATTGGGGATTCAACTCTCCTTTTTAACCAGAGGTAAGGAGTTCCAGGGGGTTAAATGGCCATTTTAGAACTATAGTGTCCGGAATAAACACTTGTATTCCTGACATTATAGTGTTCTTTTAACAATTTCTTCTGCAGCCCAGATCTCACAGCCTGTCATGAGCATTTAATGCGTGCTCATAAGTTTACAGAAATTTGGACTGGGTAAATACAACTATTTTTGCCAAACTACACAAGTACTGATTGCCATGTGGCAAACCCTAGGTATTTATGTAGAATACATTTTTTTTTTTTTTTTTTTAAAGTGTGTTTTTATTAAAAGAACATTCTAGCGTCAGGAAAACACATATTCCTAACACTAGCATGTTAAACTAACTAACTTTATACTCCACTTTATTTAGCATTGGGAGGCAAGCGTGCATGGTGTTGCACCAGTCAGCATCTCCTCATAAATGCATTGAGTCAGTGCATCTCTATGGGGACTGTTCTTAGCGACCTTTCCGCACTGGAGCAGAGGGTGGATGCCCTGGAAGAAACTCACCTGCAGGCTGCACAGCATCAGCAGGCCGCAGATCTGGCCACCACGAGGCAGGGCAACATCCTCCTGGATCTCCGCCGGCAGATCGAAGACCTGGATTACAGGGGCCGCCGGAACAACATCAGAATCTGGGGCCTGGCGGAGGGTGAGGCCCTGCAGGAGATCCTCACGGGCCTATTTACGCACCTCCTGGGGGACACAGCTCCGCAGGAATTTGGCATAGAGAGAGCGCATCGGGCCCCCAGGAGAGACGGCCAACCCAGAGACATCGTCTGCTCACTGGTGTCGTTACAGTTTAAGGAGGCCCTCATGAGAGCCGCCAGAACACGCCGCATGTATCCTACATGGACGCACAGGTCACCCTCTTCCAGGATCTGTCTATCACCGACGGGCCCTGAGGCCACTTACCCGCCTCCTACAGGAACGGAGTGTGGCGGAACCAACCTCGCCACTGTGAACTGGAGAAGCCTGGTTGCTAGCCTCCTGCCCTGCGACTATGGCCCTGGGGTGTATTAACCCTGTAAGAAGGGTATTTGGGCACCATGGATGTTTATATGCTGTTCCTGGCCCTTCAAATAATGTGGAGCAGTATTACAACTTTTAAACTGTCACTTCGGATGCAGTCGAAGTGCCGAAGTCGTGGTGGTGGCGGCCATTTTAATCCAGTCGAACGTGGTGAGCTGTACCTTCCCCTACCCTTCGACACTGCGGCTGGAGACTAAGTCCCGTTCGAAGATTTGAACACCCGTTCGGACGGGACTTTGTCATTCTGGGTGTAAAATAGACCTCTGGTAGACCATATAACACCACGGAAACACAACCCCGGTTTCACTTCGACAGAAGTCGAAGTGCGTTCGACGATTCAAACGCCGCCTTCGGATGGGACTTTGTTATTTTCAGGGCAGAAATGGATCGACCGCACAGCCTGAATCTGTGGAACTGTTTTGGGCATGAAAATGTGCCTGCGGTCGGTCACAAAGGACTTCCGACTAACTTTTGAACTAATGGAAGGATTTGCATGATTTTTGAGTGTGTTCATATTTCAAGTGTGCTGATTAATATGTGGTTTTTATTAAGATTGAATGTATAGTTTTAAAATTATAAAAATGTATAAGTTTTAGCTTGGAGATAATTGAGGACATACAGTAAGAAACTCAATTATCTCCCAAGCAGAGTGGAGGGAATATGTGGGATGTAACTGATAGTTGGTTGGTTAATGCCTAATTGTCTGTGGGCGTCTCCCTTGCAGGGGAGCACTGCATAAAAGCAGAGTACCTGCCATTAAACCAGAGTTCTTCTTTACCCTCAATTTGGAGTGTCGTCTCACTCGTCGTCTTATTGGGGGAATCTGCTACAAGGGATTGCTATGCTTGTCATATTCCCTTGCTACATGCCTGGTAAGCGCTGGTTCCTGTTTTGCTCTCTGGAGGAGTCCGCGGTGGTTATGGTGTCTGCTGCAGTGCTTGGAGGCCTCAGGAAGCGCTAGGAGCATCCTTCAACGGAGGTACCCAGTCGGGGTGCCCGTCGATCTGTTACACGGAGAATCCTCTACAAATGGGGGTTTCCATTCAGCCTCCAGGCCAGGATGGGGAACGTCTGGCATGTAATTCGCTGGCCCAACGACGTGCACCGCTTCCTCCGGATGACCGGCTTACCTGACGTGCCGATTCCGAATTGGATCCTAGACAATCCCCCGGCTCGAACAACAGGACCAACAGACGCAGCGCATAACCTCCGGCCAAACTCCGGACCGCCAGGGCGCAGGGGCGGCCCAGAGGGCCCCGAAGAATAGTTACCGATGGGGATGCGCCCACGCACGCGGGACCCGCTCCACCGCCCCATTTGGATCAGCACCCACATGGAGGCTGACGGCTCCTGCTGCAACAACTCTACGCTTCATATCGAGGACATGTGGAGGCCTCTGAGGGGGGTATGTACTGTTCCAGCGGCCCTGTCACCCTAGAGTAATGCCCGATAGTTTAATGGTGATGCTTACTGGGGACCCTCATAAGTTGGGTGGGTCGGGGACTCCAGGGGTGAGGGGACTCCAGGGGTGAGGGGGTCGACTGATGGCCTTGGGGCTCCATGAGGTGGGGAGCGAGGCACATGGGACAACCCTCAAGGGGCCAGGACGTGCCCGCCAGGGTGTCCGGAGTACACAATGGCCGCGGCTACAAGCATTTGACTGTTTAAAGGACCACTACCACGGTTGAACCCTGGCCCATTGACTCACGATTTGCACGGGTGACCGGGGCTTTGCGGGGGGGATGGGGCGGGGCTTGGCCTGGGTGTTTGCAACGGCCCGAGCTGGACAGCCGCAAGAGAAAGCCAGGTGCATGCCCCCGGGCGCGGCGGGACGGCGAGGGCCGTGGCTAATAGTTGACAGTTACAGGTTTATCGTTGCAAGCTTTTACACAAATGTTCCTCACAGCGGGATACCACTACACACATATTCGCCACATACAGCACGCAGATCAGAAAAAGCGGTCCAAAGGGGCACCAGGGGTGGGGGGACGAAGACTCATGGTGCCATATTGTTAACGGCACCGCCTTAAGGTCCAGATAGCCATATAAGGCCACCCTCTGTTTTAGGTCACTGGTCATGAGGGGCTCCCCGCGGGGGGTCGCTACGTGACTAGAAGACTGGTCCAGGGGGCCACGGGTCAAAGGTGGGCGCCTATGCTAATGGGCGTCAAGAGGACGGCGAACTGATGAGCGAGAGCAAGCCGGGACGAGCTGAAGGGTGACGGGTGAGCCCAGACGGGCACATAGCACACAAGCAGAAACTAATGCTGCCCACACATGGACAGGGATAGCAGACACGGACAGCGGGTCAGACAGGCATACAGCCCCCATAGCTCGAATCAGCCACCAAACACTACCACGTGCAGCCCCCCGCATGTTGGGTGTCTCCTTAGGAGACCGCAGACAGGACACAACTCCAGACATACGGACACACCTCCTTCGGTGGCTACACTGAACCTCACTGTGACAGACCCTACTTGTATATATTACCGGGGTCGCGGGACAGAGACCCTTCTCTGCCCCTGCGACGGCTGCCCCCGGGACATAGTCACATCAAAACTCTCCCCAATACCCCACATCCACACCACTAGACGGAGACAACAGCCCTAGAAACATTCCTGACTACAAACCACACCCCACTATGCCCTCACCTTCCCCCGGGGCGGGTGCGGGGCCGCCCCCCTGTGGCAGCAGCAGCCAAGGGAGGCTTCACGCCGGCCCGGCTAACATACTGGTCGAACAATGTCCAAGGGCTCAATGTGCCAGAGAAGCGCACACGCCTGCTGAACAAGCTGTGGGCCGCAAGGGCGTCTGTGGCGTTCTTGCAGGAGACGCACCTCAGAGGCAGCGATGCACCCAAATTAGAGAACCGATGTTTCCCAGCAGGGTACTACGCGAATCACCCGGACAACAAGAAGGCGGGGGTGGCAATATTGTTTGCTCACACGGTGCCATTCCAATGCAGGGCGACGCTGGCGGATCCCAACGGGCGCTATCTTTTTTATTAAAGGCACCATAGCAGACCATACGTATACCATCGCAAGCCTCTATAGCCCCAAGAAGAAGACAACATATCTTCATAAACCAGACTCTGGCCAAGTTGGAAGGCTTTAGAGAAGGTCTGCTGGTAATGGCGGGGGACCTGAACATACCGCTCGACCCCCGCCTAGACACCACCAGAGGGGCAAGCGCGGTGCCCGCGCATTGCATACGCACAACACGGAGGGCCCTGGGCAAACTGGGGCTGGTGGACTGCTGGAGGGTGAGCCACCCAGACGACCGAGACTACACCCACTACTCGGCGGTCCACGCACATTAGTCGCATTGACTACATATTCCTAGCGCAAGAATACTTGAACCTGCTGCATAACACTAACATTGAACCAATGGAACACTCCGACCACGCACCTGTGGTGGCTCACACAAGATCTCCACTGTTCAAACCCAGAGAACGACAGTGGAAACTTAATGAGTTCCTTCTCGATGACCTCGCACTCAAGACCACGGTAGCTGAAACCCTAACCCAATACTTCGCTGACAACGAGCATTCGGACGTGCCTCCACTAATGCTCTGGGAAGCGCATAAGTGCGTCATCCGGGGCCGCCTCATTGCAGAGAATACGAGGCGCAAAAAAGACCGACTCACACGCTTGACCACCCTAACGAAGCGCATAGCCGATCTGGAACACGAACATAAACACACACTGGATGAAGGCACATATCTCCACCTCAAAGTGGCCCGTAGGGAACTTCGAGACATCCTATCGCAGGGACAACTACACACAGCTAGAAAGTCAGCTAGATTCTTCTATGAACACTCTAATAAGAGTGGCAGACTGCTGGCACGGATGTTACTGGATAAAAGGAGGACACAACACATCCACAAGATCCACGCACGAGGCGGAGGCGTCACACGCTTGCCGGAGGTCATCCTGGAGGCATTCCAAGAATACTACGCGGCGCTATACGCACAGGCACGAGCACGGGAGGGCCCCGCGGGGCAGCGCCATAGAAGCAGAGTTCTGGCATACCTTGAAAGACATGTGGCTAGAAAACTCACCCCGGAGCAGGAAGCGGAATTAGACCAACCTCTGACGATCGAAGAACTGGGCGGAGCCATGAAAGCCTCAAAGCCACATCAGGCTCCAGGTCCGGACGGGCTACCGCTATTGTACCACCGCACCTTTAAGGACATACTATTGCCGAGACTCTTAACAGGCCTCAACTCAATCCAAACGGGTGGCTGCTTCCCCAAGGACACCTTGAGTGCCATCGTCACCGTCCTCCCAAAAGAGGGTAAAGATCCCACTAATTGCGCCAGCTACCGTCCAATCTCATTACTGAACGCGGACCTGAAGATATTCGCTAAGGCAATGGCGCTTCGGCTCACCCAAGCTCTACCTGACCTGGTACACCCAGACCAAGTCGGTTTCATACCCGGAAGGGAGACCAGGGACAACACCATCAGAGCCCTCAACGTATTCCACGCGGCCAGGTCTGGTAAACGGGAGGTTATGCTCCTGTCAACAGACGCTGAAAAAGCGTTTGACCGGGTGGACTGGACCTTCCTCGCGGAGACACTACGCCACATGGGATTCAGCCCCAACATACGAACATGGGTGGCTGCTCTGTACACCAACCCAACGGCACGCATTCGGGTCAACGGAGCACTGACAAAACCATTTAGCATTCACAGTGGCACCCATCAGGGCTGCCCCCTGTCACCCCTCCTGTTTGCCCTCACTCTCGAACCTTTTCTGGAGGCGGTCATACGGGACGGGGGCATTGTGGGGACCCGACTGGGCGGGGCAGAACATTGGGTCGCGGCATATGCTGACGATATGCTCTTCTTCATAGAACAACCCAGAATCTCGGCCCCAAATTTGCTAGAGGCGTTTTTTTTTGTTTTTTTTTTCTTTACATTTCTGTTGAAATGAAAATGTTTGTGACAACTGACAGAATATACTATCAAGAAAACCGTACGTTTTTATATTACTTTTAGAACACTTAAATTCAATATTAGTCATTATTTTCTTCACATTTACTTAACTGTTACTTTTTAGAACACTTAGATAAATATCCCCCATTTTTTCATAAACAAAATTCTGTTTATAGAGCATTGAAATCTCATCAGAGTAAATAGATGAGATTTCACTGGAATGTTAATGGTGTATCAGTTAGCCATTTAGATACAAGCAATGTGTATTGTAAATAAAAGTTGAAACATTTAAATCTGACATATATAATGTTCAAAAAATAATATTGCAGCCACTTGAAGTATTACTTGGTCCCAGAAGCCTGTGATTGATTATTAGAAGCTCCCTTTTAAACCTGAACATTGATGCTGTATTTGGTATTAATGCATTATGAGCAGAGGTGATGAATGTAGCTAGCAGCCGGCTGTGTGCAACATTCATCTGAGCCCCAGACTGCACATGCGCACAGGTATGTCTTTGCTTTAGTGCGAGAAAAGACCGTTACAGACCTCCACAGTATACCCCTTCCCAACACAAGTGCACCATACAAAAATGTATGTAGTAAAAGAGGAAGTATAAATTGCATCTTTGACAGAGCGAGAGATTGGTCCATTTTAATGCCAAAACATTTTTATAAATTGTTGCAGTTATGACAAATGTTGTGCAAAGTAGCATGGACAGGGGGGCTGGCTTACATCATAAAGTACAATGAATGGGTAATTCTTATGGTGCCGAGAGTGTTCCTTTAATGTTGTGCAACATGAATCACCTCTATAAATGTAGGAAGTTGAGCATGTAACAAACATAAATAGGCCCCCAGAAGTATTCATTGCAATTGTTATTCCATTGTTCCACAAATGTCAGTGGAAAGTACTGAGAAGGCATAATAGTACAAGGTTTGTCTGTTTTGTCTCACCTCTGTTAAATAATTGACATTAACTTTCAAACCAAAATTTTCATTAAAAAAACAATGTATTTGATTGTAAAAGATTTCTACGTGATAGATCCACTTTTTTTTTTATCTATAGTAACTAGCATATGAAAAAAATGGTCACTTTCTAAATAGATTTTCCTCGTAATTTGAGGGGTAGTGGTAACAACTATAGACACCATTGAAACATAAATGAACACATCATATTTTAGTCTGAGTAGTTTAGGGTTTGTTTTTTTTGTCTCCTTTTGTTTGACATGCCCTTTTTAGTTTTGTATATTGTATGTGTACATTGCTACTGTTTATTAAATGAATGTGAACTTTAATAAGCACTGTTGTGCACGCCAGATGAATGTGCAGTGCATTGTACATTCCTCTGTCATTAACAGCCATATGTTGCTGGCCCTTGAAAGCAGTCTGTTCTTTTTGTATCTTTACACTTGGGACACTACTAATTCTTAAATGCAAACTCTCCATACATTATTGGAAATCGAAGTCAGAGCCTGGAAGCAAGACATACTACTTTGTCAAATTAAAGGCACACTAAAGGCTACAGTTTATTCAGTGTACAAATAATGCTTTTAAAATGCAAAAATATATCATATTAAAAATATTAGAGCAACTTTTTCCCTTCATAGTTTCTTGGACAAGATAACATGCATTTTATTAAGAATAGATATCTATATCACTTTAGCATTTCATCTGTTGTAATGTAGTTTTCAGGAGAAAACAGAAATCTGACTAAAATTTGAATTGACTGTAATTGACTTTCTTGACTAAACTGTAGTTTGAGTTATTGGACTGTACTAATATGTTTACTTGTGATACTTCTTCGTGTACATGCTGAATTGCTTTGTATTGCAATGTTTGCCTCTTTATAAATCGTTGGAAAGACCACACCTTGAATATGCTGTGCAATTTTGGGCACCTGTTCTAAAGAAGCATATCATGGCCCTAGAAAAAGTGCAGAGACAAACTACAACATTGATAAAAAGGAATGGAGCATTTTAGTTGCGAAGAAGGGTTAAAAAATGTAAATCTCTCTCGCGCCTCAGAGGAATATGATAACATTATACAAATATATTCAGGGCCAGTACAAACCATTATTTGGAAATCTATTCATAAACAGGGCTATACATAGGACATGAGGTCACGCATTTAGGCTGGAAGAAATTAGATTCCATCTAAGGTAAAGAAAAGTATTCTCTGCCTGAAGATGTGGTTTTATAAGAGTACAAAAAGATACTTGCAAAAACATACAGGGATATAATTAATTAGTGGGGTAATAGCTGCTTGATCCTAGGAGATATCTGACTGCTATTTTGGGGTCAATAAGGAATTTTTTCCTAGTTTATGACAAAATTGGAAACGCTTCAGACTGAGTTTTTTGCCTTCTTCTGGATCGACAGCAAAAACATATGTGAGGAAGGCTGAACGTGATGGACGCAAGTCTCTTTTCAGCTATGTAACTATAACTATAAATAAAATCGACAAATACCTTACAAGTTTCTGTGAAATAGCTGTATGATTTCCTCTAGCTTTTCTCCCTGTTTATGTTGAAATAGTGAGAAGGAAAAACAAAAATGCATTTATGAATAGTTTTTTTGCACATTTATGACCTCAATTTAAAGAGACACTCCGGGCACCAATATAACTTTAAAGGAAAACTATAGGCCTCCAGACCACGTCAGCTTCTTGAAGTGGTCTGGGTGCAATGTCCCTGTAATGTAAAACAAAGTTATTGAGACAGCAACTGAAGGTGCTTCCAGGATTTTACTGGAGTCTGGGTCACTTAACTGACACTGGACGTACTCCTGCTCTGCATGCAGACAACCATCGTCCGTAAAATCCTGCTCGCCACGCATACACATTAGTTTCCATGTTGGAGATCGGAGTAAATAAAGGTTTTAATCCACTGTAAGGGGGACCAGAGGGCACTGTAGTGCTAGGAATACAATATTGTATTCCTAACACTATAGGGTCCCTTTGAAACATTAATGTGCTGTATTTTTTGCATCCTCAGATCTTTATAGTTTTTGCATAAAATAAATGTTTTGTGGAATTCTGCATCGTAAGACTGCCTTTTTATCCACACCCCTCACTCCAGAAAAATACTTCCTTATAAAAAGAATGCCAGCAGCTCAGCCACTGACCATTGAATGATCTGAACTAAAGCACAGCCAGCATTACAAGCAGGAGACATATAGTAAGGGATATCATTACCTGTTCATAGTTTCTCTGACTGTCTGCAGCCTGGTTGTGAATTAAAGCAGCTCACCCAGTGCTGTTGTGGATGTGACTGTGTGCATGCATTTGATCAGGAGTTCTGTCCGGCATAAGTGGCGTAGTTTAAGAGGCAGGCTTATGGTGCAGCATTCTGTAAAGTATTGTATTGCAGTGATGGCTGCCCTTCCACAAGTTTCTCACGTCTCAACACCTGATTACCCACAGTGACTATTGGGTTCTTGGTCACCTCTCTTAGCAAGGCCCTCGGTTTTATTGTGCAGCCAGCCCTATGAAGAAACCTGGTTGTTCCACACTTTTTTCAAATTTAAGAATTTTGTAGGCCGCTAGGCTCTTGGGAACCTTGTGAGTGCTACCAAAAGGTTACCTACCATTGTCCTAGACTGTCATTGACCATTATCATAAAGGGATTAAAATGGCATGACTGTTTTTAATTTAATTATTATTTTGTCTGATTAATTGTCTAAATGTGCATGAATTGCAGCCTAGAGCATTTCCAGCTAGCCTCACAGCGATGCTCTTGTTGTCTAGTGTCTTTACATACAGCTGAAAATCTTTGTCACTTCAAAAATACTTTTATGCACTTCACAGGAAACATGCAAGAAATGCCAAAAGACATGGAAAGAACATGCAGGATTAACATGTGAGGAGCTGGCAGAGAGCGATGATGTTAAATACCGAACATTCATGTGAGTATTAGCTGGCCATTTCACTGTCCGACTGGGTGCTGAAATCTCCTATTTCCTGTTGTTTTGTACGTCAAATCTTATTTTTGTTCATGTAGGGTTTTACTTTCACTGAAAATGGTAGCACAATTCCACCAAGCAACATATTCGAAGGGTTATTTACTAAGGTAAACGCAAGGCCAGAACAACCAAAGTGACCACAGAATTTACTTCTGTGTTCGGGGATTGTTTCGCTAACCAGTGTTGGTTGGACCAGTAATTGATAAAGCTGTTACATTTGATCATCTTAAGATTGAGAACTGCATACTGTATTAAAAGTATTATTTTAAATTCATTTTCACCAATTGTGAACATGCTATTTACTTTGAAACGTGTGGCAGTGCCCCGATGATGTGGTTAGGCCAATTTTTATAAACAAAGGTCACTTTATCTTGAAGTTGGACTGTTTTATATGTTTATGTATAAACCGGTGTGTGAAAATGTAAAAAATGTAATAATAAAAATTATTGTCCAATCCAATTGTCCCTCACGACAAGCTTCTTCTCCTGACCCAAATTAAAAAAATTGAGACACCTGGACACAGTGTCTCAACCTCTCGTGACCACACTGAAGTTAGAGGTCAGGTATTAACATACCCAAAAAAGTTACTTCCGTGCTGCTGTCACCCTAAATTCCTGTTAGAAAAAAAAAACTAGGGAAGCCCTCATAGAAAAACATAGAAATAATGCAAAAGTTTCAGGTGTAACCCCTTTATCAATGCAAATCCCCTCAACCCTTTGGCTCCCTGTTGTCTCACTCTATGCTTTCCCCATACCTTGATTGGTGTGTGCTGGCTGCATTAAGTATGCATGTGTGTACGTGCTGCTAATGTGTGTTTGCTGTGTGCTGGCTGTATGTAGTAAGTGTAAGATTGAGCTGGCAGAGTGTCTGTATGTAATGTGTGTTTTGTGTGCTGGCTGTAGTGGTGTCCTGTACTCCCCCTCGTAGTCCGGCTTACCTTTCTATCACCTTTCTATCCTTACTGCAGCAGTCCTGTAACTTGCGTAGGGTTGCCACCTTTTTTGGAAAAAGTACTGGCCATTCTAATATACATAATTAATTATAAATGCGTGACATCACAGGGCACAATATACATAAATGAATGACAACATTTGGAAGTAGAAAATTCCAAATTTACTAATAAACTACTTACAATGTTTGTACTTTGACTGTGTGTATGTACTGTCTGTATTAGTGTGTGTGTGGTAGTGTGTCGTCTAAATGTGTTTAACAGTGTGATCATACTGTTGTCTGAGCATGTCATTGTCTGTATACTTTGAGTGTATGTCTACAATCTCTGTGTATGTTATTGTGTGTGTGTGTGTGTGCATACCATTTATAACCGAGATGGATATTCTACAGAGACTGCTGAATACATACAGAGTGCTAAATAAACATACAGACACAGATTGCTGAATACATACAGGGACTGCTGAGTACACACCCACAGACTGCTGAGTACACACCCACACATGCAAAGACTGCTACATACACACACAGAGACTGCTGTGTGCACCCACACCGACTGCTGAATACATACAGAGAATGCTGTACACACACCCACAGACTGCTGAATACATACAGAGAATGCTGTACACACACCCACAGACTGCGGAGTACACACCCACATACACGCTCGCAGACTGCCGAGTGCACACGCCCGCAGACGGCCGAGCACACGCACGCACACACCCGTACCTGCTCTCAAGACACCGCTCCTACTGCCATGTTTCCATCTCCTTGACCTGCAGCTCCTGCTCTTCCCACGCAGACTCTATCAGTGGAGAGGGCAGGGATATGCTCCGACATCCCATCACAGCCAAGCACCAACGAGTTTTCTTAGTTCGGTCTGAGAGCACTGCACACCCTGGTGACCGGTGCCAATATTTCTTAATATTCTTTTGAAAGAAAAATACCGGCAATTGTATTACCGGTAGTTTTACAATACCAGCACCGGCCAGAGTACATCAAATACCGACTGGTATTGGTAAAATACCGGCCAGGTGGGAACCTTGAACTTGCAGTATTGCTAAAGGTTTAAAAAAAAAAAATATATATATATATATATATATATAAAACTTACTACCCATCAGATTCAAAACTAGATGTCCAAAGCATCGGCAATATGAATTCCATGACCCTGATATTAGCAAGCTCAGACTTGAATAAAATAACATTATCTTAGACCTATTTTACTGAGTGAGTTAAATTTAACTAGTTAAAGGGACACTAGATGCACCCAGAACAAATCATCTTAATGCCATATGCCCTCAGTTTTAATCCTGCAATTAAAAACCTTGCCGTTAGCAAAGTTTTCTTTGAAGGGTTAACCTGTCTCTAGTGACTGTCTATGACATCCACCAGAGGCACTCCTGTGAAATAGCAGAGTAAAACTCATAGAGACCATCTGATTGGCACGGCATGGCGTTTTGCAGCGCATGCACACTAGCCTCCCATTGCTTTTATATAGGAAAGCATTGGATTGGCTGAGATCGATCTTAATGGTTTCAGCTAAAAAGCAAAGGTTTAGCGAGGCGACCGGTGACTAAGGCACTATAGCGTTAGAGATGTATATTTGTATTCCTAACGCTGTAGTGTTCCTTTAAGGCTGTACTTGGTGTCAAATTTAGATTTCCTGTGTTTTTACAGTATTCAAGAATGAGCATTAATTTGTCCTTTTTTCTCCCAATGTCATATGTATTGTGAAAATTCATTAATCCTTGAGCTGGGTGTAACATCATACTCTCTAGCAGCTGTGTGTTGAATTGTACAAACGTGAAGCACATGTGAAAGACAACTGGTCCTGTTGAATGAGGAAGGGGAAACTGTGTTTCCTGCATGTTATGACTTCCCTTTTAGCAAGCATCCTGTTACATCCAACTTCTTGATGTGTGTATGTGTAGGCTTTTGTTATCAGCTTTCTGAACCCTGAGAGGCAGGATCTGTTTAAGAGCTTAAAATAGATAAAAGAAGTTTGAGAAAAAAAATAGGATGAAATTGTTTATTTATAATACTAACTGGAAGGCACATTTGAAGTCCATTTTGTGTGTGTGGTCAGTGACTGAATATTCCAGAAGCCCAGTTTGAGACAGTATCAATGGGGGCTGAGCATTATTACTTGGGATGTTCAGTCTTACATCCTCTCCTGAGTCCTGGTTATTTACATTCACAAGCTGCACATCTCTGCAGTAACCCCTTTATAGACCAGTCTGGGTATTGTATGCAGCTGTCATGCTCCAAGTCCTTCTTGAACAGAGGTTCTAATGTGATGGATAATTTGTCATGCATTAAGTCTAAAGCCATTAGCTTTTTCAGTCACCTACCCGGTCTTAAAGCATTGTCCAATAAAGATATTGTCATCAACACAGATGGATCGATCAGTGACTCAGAGGTTTTAAGAGGTCCATCTGTGATTTTAGAAATACCACCTGTGCTTATCTGAAAGTGTGCACTGCTGGCAATTTTTAGGCCTGGAGGGGTAGCCCTTCCTTTATTGCACGCTTGCACAAGAAGGACATTAAAATGCAGAAGTTTTGAATTAATATTTCTCAACTTTTCTCAAGTATCGCTTATAACCTTTTTTTAAAATAGCCCTAAAGAGGGAACAAGGACATCAATAGTATTTTTTTAAAAACTAAATTCCAGTAAATTTTGCAATCAGGAGTACTGTGAACAGTAAATACACCACAGCAAATCTTTATCTAGGGAATAAACAAACACAATGATCTAAGTAAGATACAGCAATGGTGAATTATTTATACCTCATGTTGTTTGCATATTATGCATGCTATGTATGTGACTGTCAGGAAACTTCTTGGGATACACATAGGCGTGCGCATCCTATTGCATAAGGGTGTGCACCCTAAAGCACAAACACACGCTGTGAATATATATAAAAAAAAAAAAAATATATATATATATATATATATATATATATATATATACACACACACACACTCTCTCTCCTGTGTGGGTACTGTGTGTGTTTAAGGGTGCTGTTTGTGTGTATTTGTTTGGAGGGACTGTGGGGCTAGGGGGGACCGTGCTGCTGCCATCCCTGGTGGTCCAGTGGTAAGTGAACTCTAGACTGCAGGGATAGAGTTCAATCTTGAAAGATCTGAGGAACCCGGCGGAACTGCTGGCTAGAGCTCCCTGGGTCCTCTCCTGCCTCCCTCCCTGCCTTTGGACCGGTGAGGGAGTTCTTTGATCTCCCTCACCGGCCCATGGAGGTAGATAGCGTGGGCCGGGGGGATTAGGGTGTGCCCAGACACACCCCGTGCGCACACCTATGGGGATACAGTGTGATGTATGCAATGTGATCCCAGTACCTGTCTCACTACTAGCCTTCTTCCTCCCTGGGATTATGCTTGCTCCCTGGGATTATGGGCACTGATTTAATCAGATATCTACTATGTTGCAAATATATGTGGACACCTGACCTTCCCACCCATGACCTTGTTGGGCATCCTATTCCAGAAATATGGGTATTAATAACACCCCCTTTGCGGTTTTAATAGCCCTTAATAGGCATGTCTTTCTGAATGATATTGGATTGTGCATCTAAGATTTGTACCCATTTATTCAAAATAATATTTATGGGGTCAAGCACCTGTTATTACATAATTTGATTCCAAATCTGTTCAGTGGGTTTGAGGTCAGAGTCTGTACAGCCACTTGCATCTTCATGGACCTCACTTTGTGCACAATAGCATAGTCATGCTGGAATAAGAGCTTTCCACAAACCTTTGCTACAGTAGCCAGTTGTATTGATTGTATCTTGCGTTTAGATGACCCTTCATTGGGCTAAAAGACTTCGTCCAATCTTTGAAAAAAATAGCCCCAGGCCATTATACCTTGTCCATCATTGTGCATGTTGATGTAAGGCTTGTACACAGCTGTTTGTTCAAGGAAACCTATTTCACAAACCTCCCTACTCCGACACCCTGAGAAACTGGACACCGGTGGGAGTGAGTTAAAGGTGCAGGGTCATGACATGATCGAATGCACATGAGACTGCCTGCCAAAGAGGGCAGGCCCTGCAGGCAGCACTGTTTCAGTGCTCTCTGATGGGTCCTAGTGCATCTAATGATGAGCTTGCACTGTGATTGTTGGGTATAGTTCCCTGATGTCCCCAAAAGTGTGGATAGCGGGACAGTACCCAAATATTTGGACTGCCTTGCTGAAATCAGGAAGGTTTCAAGGCCTGTTCTTGTGCTAATGCTGCTTCCACTTGCAGTGTGTGTCTCTTTGTAAATAAAGAATGCAACGTTTTAAGTGCCAAATGGCTCTCATATGAGAGACACTATTTGGGTTTAATGTGTGATGTAAGGTATACGGGTGCAACATGAATGGTTAGGTCATTTGAATTTTGTATTTCATATTGTTGTGAAGGAGATTATCTGTATTATGATGGTAATATGGATGTTGTTTATTATTGGCACATTGTAGGTGGTAGTGAGTGACCATAACATTTTGGGCGTACTCCTAAAACATGACTAACTTTAAAGGGGCACTACAGTCACCAGAACCACTACAGCTTAATATAGTGGTTATTGTGTCTATAGCCTGTCCCTGCAGCCATAGCTCTGTAAACACTGCCTTTTCAGACAAAACAGTGTTCACATTGCTGATTAGTTACATCTCTTGTGGCTTTCAATCAGAAGGTCACTAGGGTGCACACTATGCGTGGAGGCGCTGAATGTTGCACATAGAGATGCTTTGATTCAATGCATCTCTATGAGGAGATGCTAATTGGCACACCAAAGCTTTGTGCCACGCATGCACAATAGCCTCCAAATGCTTTCCTATGGAAAGCATTGGATTAGCTGAGATAATCAAGATTAATGATCTCCGCCATGTAGATGGAGCCAAGTGAGGTCAGCTGTGGCGAGACCAGCGCAGCATATGCAAGATAGTGTATAGTGTCAGGAATACATGTACACCTTTTGGGTAAATGTTTATCTAATCAAGTGACCTTGATATACATTTTTCCAGGGTACAAATAAAAAGTCCTTCCTATATAGACCAGTAATGTATTATCATATATAAATAGGGCATTACATCTCTGTCACGGCTCCTGGCCCGCGACACCACATGGCCGCACCCGATCGGTGCGGTCACTTGAACAAAAAACAAAACTTAAAGTTGCAGCGGATCACAGCCAGATCCGCTGGTGCGTCCATCCCCAGCGAACGTGGCGTTCATCTGCACGCCGGCCGTTGTAAAAGCAGCATAAGATACGTGCGTGTGCGGCCACACAAAGAGCGCACACACACATTCTGAAGTCAGGTGACCCTTGTCCACCAATGAATGCTAGGAATGGGCTATATAAGCCCATCTCTTTATTTCTTCTTTGCCATGTCGCGGTTTCCACTTCTTTGATGATCCGAGAGCCAGTTTGGTGGTATTATTCCTGGTATTTCTGGTATCCCTGACCCTTTGGCTTTGTCTTCTCGTTTATGCTCCTGTCTGTGTGTCCCTGACTTCGGCTTGTTTCAGACTATTCTTTCCAGGTTAAATCCGACCATTCTAAGGCCCGGTCAAACGTTTTTCTAGTTGACTTGATTCTGCATGTTGGGCCACAACCCCCTCCTGACATTACGACAGGGACTTGGACCCTGCAGAATTAAGTCAACACATGTTGACATGCAAAAGAAAGCAGGAAGACAATGATCACCGGATTGACCAATTCGCCCAGGCCTTTCAGACTTTGTTGACCCGTACCACTCACCCCCAACCAGAGGATCAATGACCTCCTCTAGCCCCTCCTGTCACTGTTGTACCCATAGTATGCAAGGCTTCATCTATCTCTCTCACCACCCCCTAATTTTGATGGTAATGCTCAGGAATGCCATGGTTTTCTTAACCAAATTGAGCACAACTTTGAGGCCTCCCCCGGCTCCTTTCCTTCCGATAGATCCAAGATTGGCTATCTGATGAATCAGTTAACTAGGAAGGCATTAACCTGGGCAAATCCTTCATGGGAGAACATAAAGTCTATCGCATATGATTATGCGGAATTCCTAGCTGAGTTCCAGCTAACTTTTAAAGCCATTAGGTAAAGAAAAGGATGCCGAAAAAGCCCTCATGCGCATAAGACAGGGCCAATCGCTCTGTTGCTGATTATGCAATTGAGTTTTGTACCCTTGCCTCAGAGGTGGATTGGACAGTGGGCGCATCACCGCTTTTGCTGAAGGCCTGTCCGATACCATTCTTGATGAGGGACTTGCCAGTAAAACTTAACGAGTATATTACTTATATGATCCACATAGATAACCGGCTAAAAGAAAGGGAAAGGATCAGAAACAGACAAAGAAAATATAGCACTTTTCTCGCTCCCCGCTTCTCCAACCCTGTTGTTAACAAAGCCCCTGTTGTAGCTGCCGAACCTGAATCTATGCAATTGGGGGTTATGAGGTTATCTGAAGTAGAGACAATTCAGGAGGAGTGATGGTCTGTGTATGTATTGTGGCATGAAAGTACACATGAGAGTAAATTACCTAATTTGTCCGGAAAACTCTTGCACCTAAGTTCTATAATGGGGACCGGCCTTAGGTGTTATGTATATGTCCCCACTATGCCTCTTTCTAGACTTCTCCTTTCCGTTACCATTCAGTTACACGACCTTGAGGTCAATTGCAAAGCCCTCTTAAATTCAGGAGCAGCAGAAAGCTTTATTGATGCTCACTTTGTGTCTACACACACAAAATACCTCTAAGGGAGAGGGCAACACCTTTGGCCGTTGAGGCCATAGATGGTAGACCTCTTAGGAAACCCGTTCATTACCCATGAGACCTTGCCTGTTTCATTGCAAGTAGGGGCCTTGCATAAGGAACAGATCACTCATCGGGTTATCTCCTCACCCTCTGGTCCCATTGTGCTTGGTTTTCCCTGGCTAATCAAACACGATCCATGTATAGATTGGAGGAGAGGGGAGATACTAAAGTGGGGTGAGGAGTGTTGTAACAAATGTTTAAAGTCTACAACCAAACAATTGGGTATAATCATTGTTCCTACTGCCCTTCCACTTTCTACTACAGTTCCTGCTCAACATAAGGAGGTAGAGAAAGTCTTTAATAAGGTACATGCGGATACACTACCTCCGCATAGATCATATGATTGTTCCATAGATTTACTGCCAGGTACGATGCCTCCTAAAGGAAGAGTCTATGCTCTGTCTCCCTTGGAAAGTAAAATTATACAGGAGTACATACGAGAATCCTTGACTAAAAGACACATACGTAAATCCTCATCTCCAGCAGGAGCAGGGTTTTTCTTTGTTTCAAAAAAGGATGATCTACGCCCATGTATTGATTACAGGGCTCTCAACAAAATTACCATCAGAAATGCTTACCCTATACCACTTATATCTGAACGGTTTGACAGATTAAAAGGGGCTAAATTGTTTACTAACAGATTTAAGGAGTGCATATAATCTTGTTAGGATTAAAGAAGGTCACAAATGGAAAACCACATTTAATATGAGAAATGGGCATGATGAATACCTGGTTATGCCTTTTTGGTTATGTAATGCCAACACTGTTTTCCAGGATCTCATAAATGATGTCCTGGGGGACTTTATTTATTAATTTGTATTGGTATATCTGGATGATATACTAGTGTACTCATCCGCTTCTGGTTTTGAGATTGATCCTAGGAAACTAGAGGCAGTATTAAAATGGCCTTTACCTCACGGTTTAAAGGCTATTCAACGGTTTATCGGTTTTGCCAACTATTACCGTTGATTTATTAAGGGATTTTCCACGGTAATAACCCTGATAACTAATTTGACACGTAAAAATGTCAAGATTCAGTCATGGCTGAAGGAGGCTCTTGATGCCTTCGAGCATCTCAAAGCCTTGTTCGCATCAGCTCCTATACTTTCTCATCCTGATCCTAGAAAACTGTTTCTTCTAGAAGTTG
Source organism: Pelobates fuscus (assembly GCF_036172605.1). Classification (NCBI taxonomy): domain Eukaryota; kingdom Metazoa; phylum Chordata; class Amphibia; order Anura; family Pelobatidae; genus Pelobates; species Pelobates fuscus. The sequence continues at coordinate 99,380,779 of NC_086324.1, read as the reverse complement.
ATGCCTCTGAAACGGGGGTTGGTGCCATCCTTTCATAGAGAGAAAGTCCTGATAAAACCACTACACCCCTCCGACTTCTTTTCTAAGAAGTTATTGCCGGTAGAGTGGAATTATGACATAGGAAATAAAGAATTGATTGCTATAATATTAGAGTTAAAGGAATGGAGACTTCCGGTGGAAGGATCCAAAATACTCCTGATTATCATAACAGACCTCAAAAACCTAGAATAAATCGGGGAGGCTAAAAGGATGTCTTCCAGACAGGCTAGATGGTCTCTGTTTCTGTCTTGTTTTAACTTCATTATAACATATAGACCTGGTACCAGAAACATTAAGGCAGATGCCCTATCCAGGCAGTATGAAACTGAGGACGGACAGGAGCAAGAGAATACTCCCATTGTACCTTCAGAATGTATTGTGGCCTCGACAGTCCTTTCTTTATCTACACCTATGCTTTGTGTCATAATAGAGGCTCAAACTCAGGCACAAAGTACAAAACCTTCAGGAACCTTATTCATTCCTGCTTCAGAAAGAAAGGTTATACTCGACTCATCCTGGTATCCGCAAAACTTTATCAGCTATTACTAGACAGTTCTGGTGGCCCTCTGTCAGAAGCGATGTTGTCTCATATGTTAATGCATGCCAAACACGTGCTGTCTCCAAAGTTCCACGTCAGTTAAAATGTGGGTTATTAAAACCTCTTGTACCCCTCATTCCCTAGCACATTTTAGCACTCTTAAAAAATTGCCTTTCTCACAAGATCTAGCCTTTGTGTTCATCAAAGAGATTGTTCGGTTGCATGGTATACCTCAAAATATTGTCTCCGACAGGGGTACCCAGTTCGTCTCCAAGTTCTGGAGGGCCTTTTGTAAGCAACTGGGCATATAATTATCCCTTTTATCTTTTTAACAAACTGATGGTGCTGCTGAGAGAGCTAACCAGTCTCTAGAGGGGTACCTGAGATGTTTTTATTAACGATGCCCAAGATGATTGGTATGACCTTTTTCCCTTGGGCTTAATTTGCAAGGAATAACGCTACTCATGATTCATCTGGCCTTAGTCCATTCTATGTGACTTATGGTCTCCATCCTGCTGTCCTGCCTTCTGAATTCTCTAATACAGCTATTCCTGCCCTGGTTGAGCACTTAACCTCCATGAAGAGGGCATGGGATCATGTGCATTCCGCTTTGGTTGCTGCAGCCTCTCGTTTGAAGCTGCATGCTGATAGGAGGGTGCAGCACCCTGCTTTCTATCAGGTCGGTGACAGGGTATGGCTCTCCACAAGATATATCAAACTCAAAGTGCCCACTATGAAGTTTGCCCCTAGATATATTGGACCTTTCCGTGTCTTACTTGGATTAACCCTTATATGCTTGATCTTCCGGCCGGACTCCGAATTCCTTATACTTTCCATGTGTCTTTGCTCAAACCACTTGTGTATAATAGTTATACCTCTCCTTCTGTCCCTCCTTCTCCTTTGGTTGAGGGTTAGGAGGAGTATGAAATTCGTTCTATCTTGCACTCGAGGTTGGCTCGTGGTTCTTTGCAATACCTGGAAGATTGGAAGGGATATGGTCTTGAGGAACGCTCCTGGGTTCCCGCGTTGGACGTCCTTGCGGGTCATATTCTCTGCTCTTTCCATGCCACTTTCAGGATAAGCCGGGGCCTGCCCGCCTGATGGACGGTCTTCGAGTGGGGGTACTGTCACTGCTTCTGGCCCTCGACACCACGTGGCCGCACCCGATCGGTGCAGTCACTTAAACAAAAAACAAAACTTACCTAAGTTGCGGTGGATCACAGCCAGATCTGCTGGCGTGTCCATCCCCAGGGAGCGTGGCGTTCCTATGGACGCCGCCCACTGTAACAGCAGCATAAGATATAGTCCTGCTTCCAGCAGAATTAGAGGTCACGCAGACGTGCGTGTGCGACCACACAAAGAGGGCACACGCACATTCTGGAGTCAGGTGACCCCTGTCCACCAATGAATGATAGGGAAGGGCTATATAAGCCCATTTCTTCTTTGCCCTGTCGTGGTTTCCACTTCTTTGGTTATCAGAGAGCGCGTTTGGTATTATTATTCCTGGTTTTTGATCTTGGCTTATTCTGATTATCCGTATTTCTGGTATCCCTGATCCTTTGGCTTTGTCTTTTCGTTTATGCTCCTGTCTGTGTTTCTGACTATTCTTTCTATGTTAAGTCCGGCCATTCTAAGGCCCGGTAACACGTTTTTCTAGTTGACTTGATTCTGCATGTTGGGCCACAACCCCCTCCTGACATTCTCGGGATGGAAACATAATTTTGCCTCTTTATAAATCACTGGTAAGACCACACCTTGGGCAACTGTTCTAAAGAAACATATTATGGCGCTAGAAAAAGTGCAGAGGTGGACTACAAAATTGATAAAAGGAATGGAGCATTTTAGTTTTTTGTTTTGTTTTGTTTTTTTTACAGTAAGAACAATAAGGATGGTTTTATCAGAATCTAACAAAACCTTAAGTGATTTTATTAGCGTTTAAATGGCAATTGTATATTTACACAGCAATTGGATAAATACTTGCAAAAACATAATATTCAGTGATGTAATTTTTCATTAGTGGGGCAATAGCTTCTTGATTGAGATATGACTGCCATTCTAGGGTCAAGAAGGACATTTTTTTTTCTAGTTTGTTGCAAGATTGTAAACGCTTCAGACTGAGTTTTTTTGTGAATTCTTTTGGATCAACAGCAAAAACAAATGCGAGCGAGGCTGAACTTGATGGACGTATGTCACTTTTCAATTGCATAACTATGTAATATATTTTCTATTTTTGTTTCTGTCCCTGCCTTTATATGCTCCTCATAATTAGAGACAAGCAGTTAGCCTTAACCTCTTTATAGTTTAATTGTATATTTTAATTCTAAGCCCGCATATTATTATTATTATTGGCATTTATATAGCACCAACAGATTCCATAGCGCTTTCTAATATTATAAAAGGGGGAGATTTAACAATAAATAAGATAATTACAAAAGATTTACAGGAACAATAGGTTGAAGAGGACCCTGCTCAAAACAAGCTTACAGTCTAAAGGAGGTGGGGTATAAAACACAACAGGACAAGAGATGGCAATCAAAAAGGGTGGGAGTGAAGCAGAGCTGGAGGAGAGAGTAGTGTGCTGCCCTTTAGGAGAGAGCAAGAGACAGGTAAGTAAGGTAGAGTTAACTCTTCCTAAAGAGATGGTTTTAAGGCACTTCTTAAATGATTAAAAACTAGGGGAGAGTCTGATGGCGATAGGCAGGCTACTGCATCGGAAGGGAACCGCCCACAAGAAGTCCTGCAAGCGTGAGTTGGCTGTTCGGGTGTGAGCAGTGGACAGGAGAAGGCCATTGGTAGACCTAAGAGACCAAGAAGTGGCATACCTATGGATCTGTGAAGTGATATAAGATTGGCTAGAATTGTTCAGTGCTTTATAGGTATGGATTAGTACTTATAATTGACTCTTATAGGATACAGGAAGCCAATGTAAGGACTGACAGAGGGGTGAGGTGTGAGAGGACTGACAGGAGAGGAAAATTAGTCTGGCAGCAGCAATCACTACAGACTAGAACAGAAGTACGGTTGCGACACAAATAAAAATAGTTACCGTATATACTCGAGTATAAGCCGAGTTTTTCAGCCCATTTTTTGGGCTGAAAAACCCCAACTCGGCTTATACTCGAGTCAAGGTCTGTATTATGGCAATTTGCATTGCCATAATACAGACTGGGGGGAGAGGGGGGCTGGCAGAGCTGTAACTTACCTGTTCTGCAGCTCCTGTCAGCTCTCTCCTCCTCTGCGCCGTCCGGTCAGCACCTCGGTCAGCTCCCAGTGTAAATCTCGCGAGAGCCGCGGCTCTCGCGAGACTTACAGTGTAAGCTGACAGAAGAGCAGAACGGACGGCGCGGAGGAGGAGAGAGCTGACAGGAGCTGCAGAACAGGTAAGTTACAGCTCTGCCAGCCCCCCTCTCCCCCCCACTGAACTGCCACTGGACCACCAGGGAAGGAGAGCCCCCCTCCCTGCCATATATCAAGCAGGGAGGGGGGACGAAAAAAAAAATATATAAATAAAATAAGAAATAATAAAAAAATAATAATAATAATAAAAAAAAAAAATAATAACCAAAAAAAGGGGTATAAGGACCACTATGGGAGGGGGGGGGGGGGGTATAAGGACCACTATGGGAGGGAGGGGGTGGGTATAAGGACCACTATGGGAGGGAGGGGGTGGGTTAAGGACCACTATGGGAGGGAGGGGGGTATAAGGACCGCTATGGGAGGGAGGGGGGGATAAGGACCACTATGGGAGGGAGGGGGGGATAAGGACCACTATGGGAGGGAGGGGGTGGGTATAAGGACCACTATGGGAGGGAGGGGGTGGGTATAAGGACCACTATGGGAGGGAGGGGGTGGGTATAAGGACCACTATGGGAGGGAGGGGGTGGGTATAAGGACCACTATGGGAGGGAGGGGGTGGGTATAAGGACCACTATGGGAGGGAGGGGTGGGTATAAGGACCACTATGGGAGGGAGGGGGTGGGTTAAGGACCACTATGGGAGGGAGGGGGGTATAAGGACCGCTATGGGAGGGAGGGGGGGGGATAAGGACCACTATGGGAGGGAGGGGGGATAAGGACCACTATGGGAGGGAGGGGGGGGATAAGGACCACTATGGGAGGGAGGGGGGGGATAAGGACCACTATGGGAGGGAGGGGGGTATAAGGACCACTATGGGAGGGAGGAGGGGGATAAGGACCACTATGGGAGGGAGGAGGGGGATAAGGACCACTATGGGAGGGAGGGGGGGATAAGGACCACTATGGGAGGGAGGGGGGGGATAAGGACCACTATGGGAGGGAGGGGGGGGATAAGGACCACTATGGGAGGGAGGAGGGGGATAAGGACCACTATGGGAGGGAGGAGGGGGATAAGGACCACTATGGGAGGGAGGGGGGGATAAGGACCACTATGGGAGGGGAGGGTAAGGACCACTAGGGGAGGGGTGAGTCAGGACCACTAGGGGAGGGGTGAGTCAGGACCACTAGGGGAGGGGTGAGTCAGGACCACTGGGGGGGGGGGGTGAAGGAACACTGGGGGGGGAGGTAAGGACCACTGAGGGAGGAGGAGGGGAAATCAGGACATATGGGGGGGGGAGGGGGCGGCAAAAAATGTTTTGCCTACGGCGGCAAATATCCTTGCACCGGCCCTGCACACACTGCATTCACACACTGCATTCATACACACACACACTGCATTCATACACACACACACTGCATTCATGCACACACACACTGCATTCATGCACTCATACACACACGCTGCACTCATACACACACACATACGCACACACTGCATTCATTATACACACACTGTAAATAAATATTCAATTAATATATTTTTTTTAGGATCTAATTTTATTTAGAAATTTACCAGTAGCTGCTGCATTTCCCACCCTAGTCTTATACTCGAGTCAATAAGTTTTCCCAGTTTTTTTGGATAAAATTAGGGGCCTCGGCTTATATTCGGGTCGGCTTATACTCGAGTATATACGGTAAGTAATGGTAAAAAAAAAAATCAGAAACCGTAAAAGTCCAGTATATGACATGGTAAAAGTAGTATATATGAAAAAAATATGAGGTATATAAATGATTAAGATAGGACATTTTTGTAGTTGATATTATTGTGGAAATCTGAAGATATCCGCTTCTTTCAGTCCGGTATAGTCATATGGAGACAAAGAAACTGGAATAGTGTAGTACGTTACAATCAGATGATGTAGAATATACAGTACGTAATAGTCCTACTCGCATATTGTAGAGCTAAAACAAGCTCAGTGTAATTCGCATTCAGTGACGTTGATCCCCCACTGGTAGGATGTAGGTGATCATATCTTCAACAAATTTCTCAGAGTAGAAGTGTCTGAAAAAGACAAGGGAAAAATAGTGCTCTCTGTATGAAATTGTTATAGGGTAATCAGTGACAAGGTCTTATACTCACATTTATTTGAACTACTGCTCAATTTTCTAGGCTTGGGTTGTAGGATCTCCACCTGGGGTTCTTTGGTGAGTTGTTCCAAAATAAATAGATAAAAGTAAAGAAGGTATATGGCACAAAAGGGTAAACATGGCCAATATTCCTTTAATAATAAAATAATAGTACAAGACAAACAAACGCATTTCGCCAGTACAGGGCTTCAAGTGGTGGTTAAAACACCAGTTGAAGAAGCCCTGTAGTGCCCCTATAGTGAACTCCAATAAGTCATGGAGACGGAGTTATTATCTAATTAAGGAATTAGAGAACAAATCACTTGCTGAGCAAGTGCTTAATGATTATTTTAGGGACAACTTGACTCCAACTGTACAAATTACTTCTGTATGGTAGAGAGAGGGTATCTGCCGTTGGAGACGTCCTTTTCCCTGCAAGCTGCTGTGGAGAAGTAGAGCTGGTATAATCCCATCCACGATATCCAGAGAGAGTCAGGTTCAGCTGTAAACAGGAGCAGAGTAATATTCCCAAACAATCCCCTTCCAAGAACGAGACGAGGCTACGTTTTGAAGGGTCAAGAAGAACTGAGGTCTGGGACACCCAGCCTGCTTTTTATTAAAAAAAGTACACACAGGACACACCCAGGGGGAGGCATAAAATAACCAATAACAGAATAGTTCAGCCCACAGGTTCCCTCCCCTCTGCTTGGGAGATAATTGAGTTTCCTACTGTATCTACTCAATTATCTCCAAGCTAAAACGTATACATTTTTATGCATTTTTATAACTTTCCCATTTTACATAGCACAGGAATAAAACTTATATTTTTATAGACAACATAAATTGTGGAACAACATATTCAAAATTCGTGAGAATCCGTCCAGTGGTTCCAGAGATATTAAAAAGTCCCTTTGGACCGACCGCACGCCTGTATGTATACCCAAAAACAGTTCCACAGGTTCAGGCTATGTGGTCGGTCTATTTCTGTCCTGAAAATGGTAAAGTCCCATCCGAAGGCGGTGTTCGAATAGTCGAACGCACTTCAATTTCGTCGAAGTACAACGCGGTTAAAACTTCCGTGGTGATTGCCAGTCGAGCGGCGATCCATTTCCCATGAAAAGATGACAAAGTCCCATTCGAACAGGTGTTTGAACGTTCAAACGGGACTTAGTCTCCAGCCGTGGTGTCGAAGGACAGGGGAAGGTACCGGTCACCGCTGACCGCGTTCGACTGCACTAAAATGGCCGCCGCCACGTGTTCGGCTGTAATGGCGGCCACTTCGGCGGCTTCGGCACTTAGTCTCTTAGACTGCGTTCGAAGTGCCCGTTAAAGGTATGCTTTAATCACACATCAAGGTGGTCTGGTGTTTGGTAGAAATATACTGATAAAACAAATGATTTATAATGCAATTCACTGTATTATTCCACAGAGCTCAGGAGATGATAATGTTCTGTTACACTGCTCCCTTTTTGTGGAACACTCCGGCAGACCCGGATTGATCCTTTTCGGGTCAACTTGGGGCTGTCCGATCAATTGTTATGGCAAAAGTTCCGTTTGTCTGGACAGTCCATCGGCATTCCCATTAAACTTGCCAGGGTGGTATTGAATGGAGAAATTATATGGCTGTAGCGCTAGGCTCCATCTCAGTAAGCGTCCATTGCTGACCGCGTTCGACTGCACTAAAATGGGCGCCGCCACGTGTTCGGCTGTAATGGCGGCCGCTTCGGCACTTCGACGGCTTCGGCACTTCGACGGCTTCGGCACTTCGACGGCTTCGGCACTTCGACGGCTTCGGCACTTCGACGGCTTCGGCACTTCGACGGCTTCGGCACTTCGACGGCTTCGGCACTTCGACGGCTTCGGCACTTCGACGGCTTCGGCACTTCGACGGCTTCGACGGCTTCGGCACTTCGACGGCTTCGGCACTTCGACGGCTTCGGCACTTCGACGGCTTCGGCACTTCGACGGCTTCGGCACTTCGACGGCTTCGGCACTTCGACGGCTTCGGCACTTCGACGGTTTCGGCACTTCGACTGTGTTCGAAGTGCCCGTTAAAGGTATGCTTTAATCACACATCAAGGTGGTCTGGTGTTTGGTAGAAATATACTGATAAAACAAATGATTTATAATGCAATTCACTGTATTATTCCACAGAGCTCAGGAGATGATAATGGTCTGTTACAAAGCTGTCTTAAGAGGTCATTATATACAGCGGGCTTCATACTTAAAGAAAATTCGATCTAAAAAAGGGAAAGCATTATATAATTAAAATTTGGCAAAAAAATATGGCCCTTCTCTTGCTGCAATGATTTCCGATATTAAAAATAAAATGAATATAATTCAGTTGGAACATATGGCCTTGAAATTAAAGAGACTCACAGATTTTTTTTTTATTCCAACGTAAATAAGGCGTCCTCTCTATTAGCCTCGAAGCTTAGGCATAGACTCTCCGTGTAGGATAACACATTCAATAAACATTTGTAATGCTTTTGCCAACTATTATAAAAAATTATATAATTTGACATTGGATCCAACTGTGCTGCAGCCCACAATGGATAGAATTCACTAGTTTCTAGATAACGTCCTATTGAAACAAATTTTCATTGATAAATTGGAATTGCTAGATTCACCCCTATCTCCCCTATTTTGTAGATGACATTGAAATGATTACGGCTGGCAAAGCTCCAGGACCTGACCGCTTTACAATGTCTTACTATAGGTCCTTGTGGCGAAACCGACCTCGCCACGTGTCCTTGGAGGGGGCTGATTGCCCGCCTCTTGCCTTTGGACTATGGACCAGACTTTATGGGAATGTGATACCCCAGATAGCCATACCATGGAGCCTATTCATATAATGAAAGACTATGGGAAAGACTTTAGCTCCATGGCAATTGTACTGTGTGAGTAGGATCTGCGCGCTATTCGGTAGTTTTGTGCGTGCAGATCCCAGCTATCTGGGGATAGGTGAAATGTCTGTGTGTTATGTGTAAATGTGACTTTATGTATTTTAAAGTGTTTTATGTCGTTTTGCAACCATGTGGTTAATGGAGTCTGCCTTTAGTTCTGGGTAATTGGATTACTTCTCCAATTAACTCCAGGGCAGAAGGGAGGAAACCAGGGTGCATTGTGGGGATGTTTTTCTGCCAGCCAGAAAGGAACAAAAGATACTTTTAGTAACTTTTGAACCCCTGGTCGGATTCATGCCATTTTTTAATATGTTGTTCCCCTGAATGGATTGATTGTGGATATGTATTTTTATGTGAATGTGATGTATGGTTTTAAAGTTATGAAAGTTGTGTAAAAGTATATTTTACACTGTATGCATAATGGGATTATGTGTCACACTAAGGGGAGGGGATGTGTGGGAGGTAACATCTATGTCATTGGTTCTTTTATGCCTCCCCCTGGGTGTGGCCTGTATGTGTGAGTTGGAAATAAAAGCCAGGCTGGATGAGCCAGTCGAGAAGTTCCTGTTTTACCCTCAAAGTGATGTGTCGTCTCATTATTGGGGGAAGGATTTATTGTATGCTGTTCCAGTTGACTGCTAGGAGTACAAGCCTATTCGTATGGTTCCTATTCAATGGTCTACAGCATTCATACGCTTGGGAGAATTTAAAGGTTTCTCGGATTCGGTGATTATGGTGTCTGCCAGAGTACTTGGAGTCCTCAGGAAACGCTAGGAGCATCCATTAACGGAGGTACCCGGTCGGGGTGCCAGGTGATCCGTTACAGTCCTTCTTTGGCATTTTAGTACCTTAGTTATCTGATGTATTTAACCATCATTGGACCTATGGTGTAATGCCAAGGGAGGCTTTGTGTGCTCAAATTATAATATTACCTAAACCTGGTAAAACCTCTAATTCATGTTTATAATATTCTATCATTATTTATCAATGAAATCGGCAAACATTTGCTCTGAAGTATTGGCTAATCGATTTTTGAACCGTCAGGCCCCGTATAGCACAAGGTGTTTCATAAATTTTATACACCAAATTAAACTAAATCGCACATCTTCTCTGCTCTTATCTTTAGATGCAGATAAGGCATTCGACAGGATTCATTGGGATATCTTGAGAGAGGTTATATCGAGGTTTCATATTCGAGATACTTTCATCAAGGCTGTAGTTGCGCTATATTGTAATCCAACGGCTATGGTATCTGCAACTGGCTTTATTTCTGAAAATTTTACTTTATCTAATGGAACCAGACAGGGCTGTCCGTTGTCAGCGCTTTTATTTGTGTTGGCAATGGAGCCCCTGGCTGAATCAATAAGACCGTGTGCAGATATTAAGGGTATTGCAGTAGGAGATAAAGAACATAAGATAGGCCTTTTTTTTTTTTTGAAGATGGACATAATGCTATCTTTGAAAAATCGTTTGAACTCAGATCCACTATTAATGTCTATCTTGCAAGAATTTGTTTTAAATATTTTTATTGTCGTCTTAGTATATATGCGGTTGTCAAACATATTACTGGTAAAGCAAACAGATGCCTATGCAGAGGCACGCTTGTCAGAATTGCAAATGACATAAGAGCTTGCATGTTGCGAAATGAGCATAGTAGCATACGGTTGCCTGCGCAGAGGCGTGTACGTCATAGTTATCAAGCGATGACCTAGTTTGAGTATACATAGACTTTGCATAGTTAGATTTATCATGAAACATACATAAACTTTGCGGGAGTTGATATATCTTGGCTTAGAACAAACCCGTGTATGCAGTGTTCTGGTGCTGTGTTCCAACGTTTCTAACAATATGAAAGGCCGTTAATGGCTTGTGTCTGGCTAATTACTCGGTCAAGATTGCTGATGCGGATATTCATATTATGAACAGATAACGGATTAACATTTTTACAGCGGCTAGTCCCTGACAATGTTGGCATGCCATAAAATGAGTGCAGTCATTTATGTAGTCATGGAAGCAGTTTATATGCTGAACTGGCCAGCCAACGTTCCCAGAATTTTTAAAGGACCTGTATAATGATGCTAACTGTGTAAAAAGTAAATGCATGCGTGGAAACAATAAAGTAAAGAGAAATAAATAAATGCGGCCTATAGAACGGCAGGATGGCTATTGGGATATTTAGCATTGTTACCCGCATCATGTTGTACTTCCTCCTGGCTATCTAGTCAACAAGAATACTAATAATCGGCCTTAAGCGGGGGCCCTAGGGGGCTTTTTTTTTTTTAAAAATATACATAGCTGGTGACGCGTAACTACAAGTGTACGTGCGTCTTCCTATTGGGATATGTTAGCATTTTAACTTACTTCAAGTTTTACAACTGTCTGGCTATCTAGTCAACAAGAATAAACAGCCTTTAGCGGGGGCCCATAGGGGCTTTCAAAATATGAATCGCTATTAACGTGCAGCTACGCGTGTATGTGCGTCTCCATACTAAGATATGTTAACATTTTAATTTACATCATGTTGAGATAATCTAAGCAAGGAAAACTTAAAATTGCATAAAGAACGATTTCTCAAACGTATTATCTTGATATTGTCTCTTTATCCTTATCTGTCCTTCGTTGCGATATTTATTCCTTGCTTGGGACAGTGCTCAGGCGAAGCGAATAATAATAAGTAAGTCTCTCCGCTGGAGGTGGCATAGCAGTGCCTGGTAAGATACGGTGCATCTGTGCAGGCCGCTCCTCACCTTGGCTTCTGGTACGCTCACGCCAAGAGTGCTCCTATGTGTCCTGTCGGTCGGTCGTTGCAGGGTCTCCCCAGCACCTCCGGTGCATCCGTCCCCCCCCATTTCTCCATCCAGGCCTGCTCTGGCCGTGGGCACTCAGGGACGTCGGCAGTCCGGCAGACTCCCACCCCTGAAAAGTCCTCGGCCCCCCATCCCCTGCACCTCCCCAACTCCTGCAGTACCCCGTCGGAGCTCCAGCCCCATGGTGCCTCACCCTTCTCCGGTCTCATACATGTCACTGGCGCTCGCCTCTCCGGCCACCGGTCCGCCGGGGGTCCAGCTCGCCCCACGACACAGGGCTCGCAAACTTGGGGGCATCCTTCCCTGGACCACCACCAAATCCTGGGGTAGGGGCCGGCTCCGCGACGTCCATTCTGCCGCCTGGAGGGGTCTGTCTGTGAGATCCGCCACCCCGGAGCCCTAGGCGACCCCGCGTACCTCCCTGCAGCTAGCACATTCTGCGGCCATCTTGGCTTTTCATGGGGGAGGATTCCCCATTATGTAGGCCCTTCGCCTCCAGGCTCCGGAGATGTGACTTGTGGGCCGGGATCACCCCCGCTGGCCCGAGGGGGGGGGAGCGGGGCCGGGTCCCCCTCTTTCCCTCTGCCGTGCTATCTCTCGTCGCCACCAGTGCGTAGGCCCCGTGGGCTCAACCTGCAAGTCGGGCGGATATTTCAATCATGGTCCAGCTGATGTGTTCCCGTTCCACCTCACACTCGATGCCCATATTTGTCTCGGGTCCAGGTGGGCTTTTAAAGCATTATTTCTTTATATTTATGCTGCTCATTGCCGGAGCTAGCTCGGATGGCTGCCGCTCCGCTTGGCGGCCCGGCCCCGCCCCTCTTGCAAGAATTTGGTGATATTTCTAATTACAAACTGAATACAAATAAAACCCAGGCACTTTCCTTCTTTGTCCCATGGTAAGAATTGGATATTCTAAAAGATAAATTTGCCTTTGACTGGAGAGAATCATATATTTCCTATTTGGGCATCAATCTATGTAAAAATTTGTTGAAGATTCATATTATATAAACTTGCTTAGGTCTGGCCCACATTTAGGGAGGACATTCAAAGGTGGTGTGGTCTTGAAATTTCATGGTTATGTAGATTTCATTTGGTTAAAATAACTCTCCTTCCCAAAACTGTATTTCCTTAGAGCGTTTCCCTCACTACACTATTATCCTTTTTTTAGGTTCATTCTGCCCTTCTGACATTTATATGGAATAGGAAGCCTTGCAGAATTAAATTGGCCATCTTATAAAAGTTCAGAGTTAGTGGAGGTATGGGTTTGCCAAACTTTATTCATGATTATTTTGCGTCTAATGCAGCCAATGCTCTTAAATTTATGGACGCCACCTGTGGCTTGAGATGAAGGCTACAAAAATTCTTCCTCATCTAATAAAAGTGCTATGGGTGCCTCCATCCCAACGGCCACAGATGGCGAACATGTTTCCTACTACCAAAGTCACTATTAAGGTTTGGAATGTCTTGTATAAAAAGATCAACCCTTCTACTACCTGGTCCAGGGCTGCTCCCTTGTCGGTGTTGCGATCTGCGTTACCTGATCTAGATGTGGAATATTGGCTTTCCCATTCTGTCATACATATTAATGATTTATTTTTGTCTAATAAGTTTTTACCTTTTGGCCAATTACAGACCAAGTTTGGTCTGGATGCCTTCGATACCCTGATGCGCACAGACAGATGATGGATTTACTTAGTGATCATTTTAATGTGTCTGATCAGGATCTGAACATACGTAAAGTCATCATTAGAAAAAATGTATCCTTCAGCTCCTGGTCGGAAATGCACCATCTCACTGTGCTATACTTATTTTACTGGGGAATATGGTCCAAAATTAGACTATATGACAAAATGGGAAAACTAACTGAAAAATGTGGAGTAATGGCACGAGATTCTGATGGCATTACACGGTATTACATGTTCTGCAGGGCTTTAGGAGTCTCACTACAAACTTGTATACAGATGGTACCTGACTCCCTCTAGACTTTGTAAATTGCAACTATCTCAGATTAACACATGCTGGGGGGAGTGTGTTCAAATTGGTACTCTGTATCATGTCTTTTGGTCTTGCCCTAAACTAAAACAGTATTAGGGAAGATACCGTATATACTAGAGCATAAGCAGAGTTTTTCGGCAAATTTTTTGTGCTGAAAAAGCCCCCCTCGGCTTATACTCGAGTCAGTGTCTGTATTATGGCAACTTACATTGCCATAATACAGACCAGGACCGCCGGGCTCATTACAAGTCCGGCGGTCCTGTTGGGGGCCGGAGCAAGCTGTTACTTACCTTTGTAGCAGCTCCGTGCAGCTCCCCAGTTCAGCTCACTGTGTAAGTCTTGCGGTCTGTGTGCCGCGCGGATCGTTGCCACGGGCTGTGACAGCCGCGAGTGTCACGAGACTTACACAGTGAGCTGAACTGGGGAGCTGACAGGGGGCTGACCGGAGCTGCTACAAAGATAAGTAACAGCTTGCTCCGGCCACCCCTGCACACCCCCATCCACTGGGCCACCAGGGTATGTTACAGCCCCCCCTCCCTGGCCAGGCAACAAGCAGGGAGGGGGACTAGGATTTTTTTTTTTTTTTAAATAATATTAAAATAAAAAATAAATTAAACATAATAAAAATGCCCTCCCCCCACCCAGTTCACACACTACACAAACACACACACACACTCTGAATTATATACACAAAGTGCATTCATTACATACACACACTACACAAACACACACTGCATTCATTATATACACAAAAAAAATTAAAACAAAAATGAATGCCTTGTAACTACCAACCCCCCCCCCTCCGAGAAAGAAAAGGGGGGAGGGTGATAGGTACAGGGCAGTGTGGTCAGATGGTGGTACCAGCTCCACCAGTAGGTCTTGGACTCATAAGCCTTAAGAGGGCTTATCATAGAGCTCTCCTCACAGAAAAGAGAGTCTAATAAGAGAAGATAGTCCATCTTCCAGGAATATGAATGAGTCAGACCAGAAACAACTTAGATGCATCACTACTTTCGACGCGGGTTGTGACCGTGTCAGATCCATTATGAATAGGTTCTGGCCTCTGTTAAGACAAGATGAACAATTTAAGGACATCATTTCATCGCAGGTATTCATCGCTTAGCAACCTGAGGAAGGAATCTTAAAGATTCCCTTGTACATAGCCACTTTCAGAGAACTACAGCACCTACCTTTTGGTTATCCAACAGTCTCAAAGGAACCTATAAATGTGGCAGATGCAAAGCCTGTGAGTTTATTAAAAAAGACTCAAAATAGCTCAAATAGTCTACAGTTTGACACTCTCTCCTTCTTTAACTGTAGTTCTAAGGGCCTAGTCTACTTGATTACTTGCCAGTGCATGATGTTATATGTGGGAAAAACATTCCGTCCCTTCAGGAGAAGAATATTGGAACGTGTTAATTCAGTGAAAACAACAAGGCATATCGAGACCCCAGTTTCGAGACATGTCAAAAATGTCCATCAGGGGGATGCCACCGTACTTAAGTTCCAGGGCATATAACTTGTGAAACAGGACCAAAGGAAGGGAAATTGGGACCAGCGCTTGAGAAGGAGGGAGTGTTATTGGATTTACCGCCTGCAAACACTGCCCCCCCCCAAGGGACTAAATGAGGGTTTTTCCTATACTCCGTTCATTACTTGATCTCAAAACTCATATATATATATATATATAACATATAACATAAATATTGGAATGCATTGTAAATATCCACACTCACTCACTTTAGTAAGTAGTAATTATACTGGACTTATGTAGATCATTGAATAGCCATGTCCACCCCCAGTGCACCGCATAATGGGGCAATGTAATTAAAGAGGACATTGTCACCCTATAAGTTCTTCATCATAATGTATACGGACCTAAGTATATATTGAACCTACTATGCTTACTACATAAAGTAGAGTGGAAGATTGATTTGAACTCCCCTACTAAGCAAGGGCATGTGGTCCGTATCAATTTAGTACAATTACATTTTGCTCCTTTGAGCTGGAACGCAGGGTGGCCCTCTGGTGACTTTAGATATTTATAGCGCTCCTTTTTATCTTTCACCATTACTATTTATTAAAGGAATTAATAGTACCAATTTGTTGGAGTAAAAGCCCATGTTGGGGCGACTCGTACCATTCATGCCACTAATTGAATGTCAGACGGGGCGACATGTATTGTTTGTCCCACTAATCCAGGGGTAGGCAACCTTCGGCTCTACAGATGTTTTGGACTACATCTCCCATAATGCTTTTACAGCCATATTGCTGGCAAAGCATCAAGGGAGATGTAGTCCACAACATCTGTAGAGCCGAAGGTTGCCTACCCCTGCACTAATCGAACAATGAGGGGGGTTTAAACCCAGTCCCCATTCCCCTATTCATGGAAATAGGTAATGCAAACATTAGAATTCCCATACTTACCTCTAACCTATGGAATAAAAGTTTAATATGCAATACATGGAATCTAATAGGCAAAGAGACACTGCCATTTTAAGAGTTACACATTTAAATGTATAGGGACAGAGTATTTGGCATCTATTTAGAAAGGGTATATAGGGAAAAGATAATTATTTCTCAAACCTAGAACCAGGAGTCAATATATAATTAAGGTCAACGTGTTTGATCAACTTGTGAGCATGGGAGAATAGTAAAATAGAAAAAATTGTTGCTAAAATTCAACAATAAAATGCAATGACAATATACAGATCATAAAGTGGATATACCAAAAAATGTCCAAAAGTCCACAATGCTTGCAAACGTGCACCCAGGACACTCCTGCTTTTAATAATCCAAAGGAAACATTATTTAACATTACATTTATACAATAACAATGATAAGAGTCCAGACTCAACTAAAGAAATTGTTGAACAACAAGCCTAAGAAAAAGATAGTTTTAGGACCTGGTTTCACCTTCTTGATGTGTGTAATTCCCAAATAAATAACAAAGCTTTAGAGAGATGGAGCAGGGAATTAAATAACATAGCTAAGAACCATTGGCCAGATAGCTGGATTCAAATACAAAAAGTATTCATTGTCTTTCCATTCAGGAACTTCATTTTAAAATAGCTCATAGATGGCATTACTCTTGTCATGTTCTTTTTAAATTTGGGGCCATTGATAACTCGTGCTGCTGTAGATGTAATGAAGACCAGTGCAATGTACTTTATACCGGTATGTGGTGGTCTTGTGAAATAAATAAAAAAATGTGTGGTTGAGGGCTTTTGCTTTACTCTCTGACTGGATTTTTAATCGCCAGAAAAATGTTTTCATTTTGATTTAGAGCAGATGCGTCTCTCAGACAGACTATTCATATTTTGATAATGGTGAAATTGATAATCACCAGACATTGGGAGGGCAGAGAAATACCTGATTGGTCAAATGTTAAAAAACAGATAACAGAACAGTTTTTTGTTTTTTTTTAAATAATTATTTCTTTATTGAGGCATGCGACTTATACGGTACAGCAAATGATAAAGGTAGTATAACAAGAAAACACAGCATAAGATGGCACAGAGCTATATACCTACATAGATCAGCCTATTTTTTTTTGTTAGTAACAGATAAACAGGCAAGTATACTTGTCAGCTTTTAAGTAAGAACATGCTCTGTTAACACGCTGATGAATATGTCAGTAGAGCATTTCGGAGAAAAGCAGATAAATCAGGTTATACTATTTGACAAAGTGAATAGAGTGCCATTACACCCTCAAGTACCCTAAAGAAGGTTGTTAGAGAGGAAGGCCCCTGATAGAGATCAGAACTTCATATTATTAGAAGTAGTTGAGAAGTAGTAGACTTAAAAATACAAAAAATTATTAGAAGTAGTAAATATGAGTGTCTGGACACAGTTGTGTATGGTAGCAAGATTCACAGTCCCCTTTCAGCCCCTTTGGGGTAGCTCATGGTCTGCCGTGGTGGAGAGGTCTGCAGGCAGAGGATCCCAGTTGGAAGCCAAGATGTCATGCTGCTGCGAAGTAGTAACTTGTAAAGTCACTGCATCTTTCTCTCTGCTCCGTTTCCAGCGACAGAAGGGGTCACGGGTTGCAGCCTAACCGCAAGCTTCACACCGAGGGAGTTAAAGGTATGCTTCAGCCGCTTCTGCCACAGTTCCGGGAAGATTTTATCTTGCGAGGAGGGAAATTCAGCCTCCTCACTGGAGCAGGTTGCTTGATGCACTGCTTCAGCCATTTTATAACTCCTGGTTGATGCCACAGGATGATGGTACCATGGAGCTACAGAGTCGCTGTAGTGGTAGGGGCCTAGTTCCGTGATGTTTGGTGTAGTGCGAAGGGGTTGGGGTCATTACTCTGTGGTAAGTCTAGGCTTAAAGGGGGGAGGTTGTAGTCTAAACCCACGCCAATGCTCCTTTGTTTGGGGGGGGCGAGGGGGAAATCAAGCTATTAGGGCATTTTAGCTATCTGGTTGCTTTTCCTGCAGAAGGCTCTTATTGTGGTTGGGTCATTTTTTGGAACCCTTGGTGGCCGCTAAATGTATCTACCCCATAAGTGTTGCGGGGGTTCCCACTAATCTACAGTCAGGTAATATGACATTATAATCTTATCTCTGTGTTGCAGGTGGGTCTGCGAGGGTCTCTTTGGAGTTCACGATAGCCCCTGTTTGCCAGATAGTCTCGGAGTGCAGGGTCTATGAGCCTTCCAGTCCCTGTGGCGTCTCTGCAGGCGGTGGCTTCGGGGTCGGTTGGTCTGAGGTTCAGTGTGGGTTCCCTGGGTAACTTTGGCCTGGTTTTCAAGGGATCTTGGTGCTCGCCCCTAGATGGTCTGCGCCTCCTCTGTGGGGTCAGGAGGTCATTCCTTGCCGCCGGAGGTCGTTCTTGGCGCCTGTGGGTGTCCAGCTCGATGTGCGGTAGTCCTGGCTGTGCCGCAAAGTCCTCAGCTTACGAGATGTTGTGTAGTGTATAGGTCCTGTTGTCTTTGCGGACCATTAACTTGAAGGGGTGTCCCCACCCATATCTGAGCCCGTGTTGTGTGAGCGCTTGGGTCAAGGGCTTGAGGGTTTTCCTTTTGAGCAGGGTGCTGGGGGGCCAGTTCTTGATAAAGTTGAACCAGGTGGGCCTCGATTTGAATGGAGGTGTCTCTGGCGGCTCGCATCAGTGCTTCCTTCACGTGGTAATAGTGTAGGCGGACAATGACATCTCTGGGCTGGGTATTGTCCTGTGCCCTGTGTGCCCTGTCTATGATGAGCTCAGCCGGGGGTGCTTCAGGTAGCATGCTACAGAATGTTTCCCGGAGTGCGGAGTTCAGCATTTCTGGTGTAACAGTTTCTGGAAGCCCCCGGATTCTCACGTTGTTTCTACGTGACCTGTTGTTCAGGTCTTTTTGTGTGCCTTCTAGGTCTTCTGGTCACGGGGTTTCAGTAGGGCCCTGTCGTGTGTCGCGGTGGTTGCGAAGATGTCCTCCATTTTGTCTTCCACTGCAAGGGTCTGAGCGGCTGCGAAATATCGGCGCTACCACTGAGCTGTTTCTCGTTTTTTTCCCATCGTGTGGGTTAGCGTGTGCTCAGGGAGACAGGCAGGCTATCCCGGCTCAAGTTTGTTAGGTGGCTCGTGCTTTTGGTAGCTAGTGTAATGCCCAAGAGTATGGAGCTCGTTCAATGTGCTGCTATTCACACCGGAAGTCAGGCGCCGCCCCTCCAATTCCAGTTTATTTTACCTTTCCTCATAACTAATGTTTTCCATTCCCTTTCTAATTTTGTAGCTTGTCTCTGCACTTTTTCTAGTTATGCAATAACCTTCTTTAAAACTGATGCCCAAAACTGCATTGCATACTCAAGGTGGGGTCGTATCATTGATTTGTAAACAATGGCAAGATTATATTTGGATCATGTGAATCAAAATCCCCTTTGTTTTGCTTTTGCTTTTTATAGTTTTTTTTTTTTACAAGAATACAAAAGCTAATAACATACATTATAATACATTTTGTTCTTAAAATTATAGTGGACAGATGTCTTAATGTGACTTTCATGTCTTTTTGATCGTTTAAGGAAAGTTTCAAGTCTTATATTACTAGGTCTGTCCAAACTAACATTAAAGGGACACTCCAGGCACCCAGACCACTTCTGCCTATTGGAGTGGTCTGAGTGCCAACTCCCACTACCCTTAACCTTGCAGGGTTAAGTCCTCCTCTAGTGGCTGTCTACTAGACAGCCACTAGAGGACACTTCCGTGTTCATAGAACACGAAAAGTGTGTTACACAACTTTTGACGTCCTCACGCTATGTGAGGACCTCCAGCGTCGCCGAAATCACCATAGGAATTCAATGCTTTCCTATGGGGAGGTCTAATGCGCGTGCGCGGACCCCCTGCCATTGCCACGCATGCCCAATAGGTCCCCCCTGCTGGCTGACATCGGCGGGGGAGGAGCCTGACCCAGCGCCGAGGGACATCGGCGCTGGATACAGGTAAGTCACTGAAGGGGTTTTAACCCCTTCAGCAACTTGGGGTGGGAGGGAGAGGGGACCTGCAGTGCCAGGAAAACTGTTTGTTTTCCTGGCACTGGAGAGTCCCTTTAATACATGGCCAACATAAACACATCAAAGGCATGGGGACTCTCCCCCTATCTAGTCAAGATTAAGACAGAAAAGAGGACAATAATGTGAATAAAAAAAAGGGGGGGGGGGGGACTGCCATGCAGTACAGTCGCATGAAAGAGCAGCTCCAGCAAGCTTATGATTTTTCAACTCATTAAAGCAGAGCCTACACCCACCTGGCAACTAGAAGCTGGGATCTTGTACACAAGGGAGTACTGGCTCCGAGGAGAGGCTTGCACGCAGTGTTTTAGTCCTTTGGAGGGCCATCCTTAGTCTACCCAGATGAGGCCTACACATTTGAAGAGGTAACATGCATATGGTGGAGTATTAATCCACAACATTTGCTTGACAGCCATTAACAACCCCATTTTCGAAATGTATTACTATGTAATTGCGCTAATGTTCAGATAAACTTAAAATTGTCCAGCCTGATTTGTATGTAGCTCAACCTTTAATGGGGATGACTCCATCTTTATGTTGTGACTGCTGGAGGGAGGCACAAGAACTAGCACGACACAGCTTTAGGTGCCTGAATGGAACACTAGTGCACGGAGCATGCCCCTCTAACTAACTTGTGGTAGGCGAGACAGAGGGTGGATGGCGGCACAACGAATAGTGGTTATGGCACTTCCCTGGGTTACAACAGATGTTAATAGATATATTGTTTCTCCTAACATGATGATTAATCTTGTACTTTATTGGCAAATGTTTTGTTATATATATGCCTTTTTGTTTTGTGCTGGGGGATGGGTGGGACGCCTGGGCCCCCCTCGCGAGCCCCTCCACCCGGGAGCTTGGGGTTGGGGGTGCGGACGCCCACAGCAGGTACAAGGACTGACCAAGCACGCATGGTTCCCCAGACTGGCTCAATGGAGACTGTATCTGTGGACTACACACCTTCCACCACTCCTACCCTACAGACTACTCTCCCCCCTCCGTTCCTAAACGCACCAGATGCAGAGCTGTCGGACGACGCTCCCCACACCGTACTTGCCTAAATTGTAAGCCAAGTAGCTTTACCCCCTATCTCCTGACCCAGCTGGCCCAGGTCACGGGGCCCCGCACCCTCCCCCGTATTCCGGAGACAACAGATCCACTCAGCCACGCAGGATGCCACTGCACATTAAATGCACTTCTATAAACGCAAAGGGCCTCAACACACCCACGAAGAGGCACGCTCTCCTTAGATGGGCCTATAGACAACACACGGACATTCTCATGGTACAAGAAACACATTTTACCAAGCACAAGCAATTTCCCCTAATCAATCGGTACTACAAAAATAGCTACTTTGCTAACTCCCCAGACACCAAAACGAAAGGAGTATCTATTGTCATAAAGACTTGCCCACTGACAGACATCATCTCGACCGCCGACCCTTTAGGCCGATTCCTCACAATTACTGGGAAAATAGGCTCCAACAGCTACTCTTTCTGCTCAATCTATGCACCCACCTATCCAGATCCTAACTTCTGGCAACAGGTCTCCATGCACCTTGCAACTCTAGCTAAGACCCACTTAGTTATGGGGGGGGACTGCAATGCTGTCCACTCCACACACCTGGACAGATCACACCACAGACAGGACCTATTTCGCCCATTCAGATGTTCCAGCAGTTCCTCTCCTCTCGAAACCTCAGACATATAGTGGGCACAACACCCATCCACTAAAGATTTCACATTTTACTCCCACCCCCACAACTCGTATTCCCGAATAGACCACTTCTTGGTGATACCAAACGTCCTCTCCCAGGTAGCCATCACCAGCATCGGCACGATCACATGGTCATATCATTCCGACATAACCCTGACTCTGCGCATCCTAAATCTGACCCGACCCTGGAACTGGAAACTGAACGACGCTCTAACGGAGACTATATCTACGGACATTGCCTGATATTTCAAATTAAAATCTAACCCCAAGGAGGTATCCCCCATCACTTTGTGGCAGACAACACTAGGAGAGCCATAGACCTCATATGGTACACTGGTCACAGACACATCCCCACTGCAATAATATCCCTGGATGCCAAAAAGGCATTTGACCGCCTGCTATGACCCTTTCTATTTCAAACACTCACTCAATTCAGATTTCCGCCACAATTATGGCTTTTCATAGAAGCCACCTATTAGCACT